>NC_136261.1:137409873-137442373 GCF_964187855.1 Myxine glutinosa
AGCCTTCCAAGAGGCAAAGGCAAGTTGTTTCAGGGCAACTGCCTCACCACAAGATTCAGTGTACCATGGACGGGAGGAAGGGTAAGACAATTCTGTTGGCTGTCGGTTCTTATAGTCGCATTGAAATGGAATTTCATTTCGACGAAGTTTCGTTCGCTCGTCGATGATGAGCGGTCGTCATTTCTTTGCGTATATTTGCCATCACAATTACTGTGTTATCCCGTCATTTTAAAAATATTCTCAGCATGGTGACCAGGCATTTCCGAGCCGGTCTAACCCTCTGGCCGATGTAACGAATGTCTTCAGGACCGTCTATATATTAGGTACGCATTTCTGCTAAATTGCACCAATCATGAGGTTGGGCAGGCCTGGGAGGATTGTTGGTTCGTTATTATTGCCAAATGATGTTACTCTTATTATTGGTGTGAATGTTATGAGTATTAAATGTTATATACTTTGTTACAATGTTATCGTTGTGTCTCTTGTTCATTTGGAAAGCCATGCCGTGGAAGGACCTATTCAGCTTCTCTCTACACACCTGAGGATGGTGTCTGTCAAAAACATTGAAAGCCTAACGAACTGAGGTCGTCACAACGATCATTCGGTTGTATCACATTCCACATCAGAACGTTCAAGCATAAGTACACAAAGAACATGGCGCACGAACGCACACGCACATACACACACGTGGATATAATCGCGACCTGACAGGAATCCTTTGCACCTCTGCAAGCCGCCTGTGTAGATAACAACCAACTTCACAAACATTGACACACACACGGACACACACAAACAGGCCCATTCGGTTCAGAGTAACTCAGCTCCAGCGAGGTGGAAACGAGCAGCTGTGCATGTCCCCGTGCACATGGAAGGTTGTCGAACCGCACCTTCAAACCAGTTAAAACGTACACGCAAATCTTCCCACTCGTTCAAAGCTCACGTGTTGAAGTAGTAACAGGTAACCGAGGTTGAAGTGCAGTATGAAACAGCGAAGCGAAGCAACGAGAAAGAAACACGTGCTCGCCATCTTGAAGCAATGTTTCAAATGCGATAAGGAACTGTCGTTCTGTGACGTCACACAGTCGTGCAGTCACGCCCATTGGTGACCTCACAATGAAGGGTTCTGTTGGCTGTCGGTTCTTATAGTCGCATTGAAATGGAATTTCATTTCGACGAAGTTTCGTTCGCTCGTCGATGATGAGCGGTCGTCATTTCTTTGCGTATATTTGCCATCACAATTACTGTGTTATCCCGTCATTTCAAAAATATTCTCAGCATGGTGACCAGGCATTTCCGAGCAGGTCTAACCCTCTGGCCGATGTAACGAATGTCTTCAGGACCGTCTATATATTATGTACGCATTTCTGCTAAAATGGACCAATCATGAGGTTGGGCAGGCCTGGGAGGATTGTTGGTTCGTTAATATTGCCAAATGATGTTACTCTTATTATTGGTGTTAATGTTATTAGTATTAATTGTTATATACTTTGTTACAATGTTATCGTTGTGTCTCTTGTTCATTTGGAAAGCCATGCCATGGAAGGACCTATTCAGCTTCTCTCTACACACCTGAGGATGGTATCTGTCAAAAACATTGAAAGCCAAGCGAACTGAGGAGGTCACAACGATCATTCGGTTGTATCACATTCCACATCAGAACGCTCAAGCAAAAGTACACAAAGAACATGGTGCACGCACACAAACACACACACACACACACACACACACACAAACACACACACACACACACACACACACGTGGATATATCGCGACCTGGCAGGAATCCGTTGCACCTCTGCAAGCCGCATGTGTAGATAACAACCAACGTCGCAAACATTGACACACACGGACACACACAAACAGGCCCATTCGGTTCAGAGTAACTCAGCTCCAGCGAGGTGGAAACGAGCAGCTGTGCATGTCCCCGTGCACATGGAAGGTTGTCGAACCGCACCTTCAAACCAGTTAAAACGTACACGCAAATCTTCCCACTCGTTCAAAGCTCACGTGTTGAAGTAGTACCAGGTAACCGATGTTGAAGTGCAGTATGAAACAGCGAAGCGAAGCAACGAGAAAGAAACACGTGCTCGCCATCTTGAAGCAATGTTTCAAATGCGATAAGGAACTGTCGTTCTGTGACGTCACACAGTCGTGCAGTCACGCCCATTGGTGACCTCACAATGAAGGGTTCTGTTGGCTGTCGTTTCTTATAGTCGCATTGAAATGGAATTTCATTTCGACGAAGTTTCGTTCGCTCGTCGATGATGAGCGGATGTCATTTCTTTGCGTATATTTGCCATCACAATTACTGTGTTATCCCGTCATTTTAAAAATATTCTCAGCATGGTGACCAGGCATTTCCGAGCAGGTCTAACCCTCTGGCCGATGTAACGAATGTCTTCAGGACCGTCTATATATTATGTACGCATTTCTGCTAAAATGGACCAATCATGAGGTTGGGCAGGCCTGGGAGGATTGTTGGTTCGTTATTATTGCCAAATGGTGTTACTCTTATTATTGGTGTTAATGTTATTAGTATTAATTGTTATATACTTTGTTACAATGTTATCGTTGTGTCTCTTGTTCATTTGGAAAGCCATGCCATGGAAGGACCTATTCAGCTTCTCTCTACACACCTGAGGATGGTGTCTGTCAAAAACATTGAAAGCCAAACGAACTGAGGAGGTCACAACGATCATTCGGTTGTATCACATTCCACATCAGAACGCTCATGCATGAGTACACAAAGAACATGGCGCACGCACGCGCACACACACACACACACACACACACACACACACACACACACACACACACACACACACACACACACACACACACACGTGGATATATCGCGACCTGGCAGGAATCCGTTGCACCTCTGCAAGCCGCATGTGTAGACAACAACCAACGTCGCACACATTGACACACACGGACACACACAAACAGGCCCATTCGGTTCAGAGTAACTCAGCTCCAGCAAGGTGGAAACGAGCAGCTGTGCATGTCCCCGTGCACATGGAAGGTTGTCGAACCGCACCTTCAAACCAGTTAAATCGTACACGCAAATCTTCCCACTCGTTCAAAGCTCACGTGTTGAAGTAGTACCAGGCAACCGAGGTTACAGTGCAGCATGAAACAGCGAAGCGAAGCAACGAGAAAGAAACACGTGCTCACCATCTTGAAGCAATGTTTCAAATGCGATAAGGAACTGTCGTTCTGTGACGTCACAAAGTCGTGCAGTCACGCCCATTGGTGACCTCACAATGAAGGGTTCTGTTGGCTGTCGGTTCTAATAGTCGCATTGAAATGGAATTTCATTTCGACTAAGTTTCGTTAGCTCGTCGATGATGAGCGGTCGTCATTTCTTTGCGTATATTTGTCATCACAATTAGTGTGTTATCCCGTCATTTTAAAAATATTCTCAGCATGGTGACCAGGCATTTCCGAGCAGGTCTAACCCTCTGGCCGATGTAACGAATGTCTTCAGGACCGTCTATATATTATGTACGCATTTCTGCTAAATTGGACCAATCATGAGGTTGGGCAGGCCTGGGAGGATTGTTGGTTCGTTATTATTGCCAAATGATGTTACTCTTATTATTGGTGTTAATGTTATTAGTATTAATTGTTATATACTTTGTTACAATGTTATCGTTGTGTCTCTTGTTCATTTGGAAAGCCATACCATGGAAGGACCTATTCAGCTTCTCTCTACACACCTGAGGATGGTGTCTGTCAAGAACATTGAAAGCCTAACGAACTGAGGAGGTCACAACGATCATTCGGTTGTATCACATTCCACATCAGAACGCTCAAGCAAAAGTACACAAAGAACATGGCGCACGCACACACACACACACACACACACACAAACACACACACACACACACACGCACACACACGTGGATATATCGCGACCTGGCAGGAATCCGTTGCACCTCTGCAAGCCGCATGTGTAGATAACAACCAACGTCGCAAACATTGACACACACGGACACACACAAACAGGCCCATTCGGTTCAGAGTAACTCAGCTCCAGCGAGGTGGAAACGAGCAGCTGTGCATGTCCCCGTGCACATGGAAGGTTGTCGAACCGCACCTTCAAACCAGTTAAAACGTACACGCAAATCTTCCCACTCGTTCAAAGCTCACGTGTTGAAGTAGTACCAGGTAACTGAGGTTGAAGTGCAGTATGAAACAGCGAAGCGAAGCAACGAGAAAGAAATACGTGCTCGCTATCTTGAAGCAATGTTTCAAATGCGATAAGGAACTGTCGTTCTGTGACGTCACACAGTCGTGCAGTCACGCCCATTGGTGACCTCACAATGAAGGGTTCTGTTGGCTGTCGGTTCTTATAGTCGCATTGAAATGGAATTTCATTTCGACGAAGTTTCGTTCGCTCGTCGATGATGAGCGGTCGTCATTTCTTTGCGTATATTTGCCATCACAATTACTGTGTTATCCCGTCATTTTTTAAATATTCTCAGCATGGTGACCAGGCATTTCCGAGCCGGTCTAACCCTCTGGCCGATGTAACGAATGTCTTCAGGACCGTCTATATATTAGGTACGCATTTCTGCTAAATTGCACCAATCATGAGGTTGGGCAGGCCTGGGAGGATTGTTGGTTCGTTATTATTGCCAAATGATGTTACTCTTATTATTGGTGTGAATGTTATGAGTATTAAATGTTATATACTTTGTTACAATGTTATCGTTGTGTCTCTTGTTCATTTGGAAAGCCATGCCGTGGAAGGACCTATTCAGCTTCTCTCTACACACCTGAGGATGGTGTCTGTCAAAAACATTGAAAGCCTAACGAACTGAGGAGGTCACAACGATCATTCGGTTGTATCACATTCCACATCAGAACGCTCAAGCTTAAGTACACAAAGAACATGGCGCACGCACGCACACACACACACACACACGTGGATATCGCGACCTGGCAGGAATCCGTTGCACCTCTGCAAGCCGCATGTAGAGATAACAATCAACGTCGCAAACATTGACACACACGGACACACACAAACAGGCCCTTTCGGTTCAGAGTAACTCAGCTCCAGCGAGGTGGGAACGAGCAGCTGTGCATGTCCCCGTGCACATGGAAGGTTGTCGAACCGCACCTTCAAACCAGGTAAAACGTACACGCAAATCTTCCCACTCGTTCAAAGCTCACGTGTTGAAGTAGTACCAGGGAACCGAGGTTGAAGTGCAGTATGAAACAGCGACGCGAAGCAACGAGAAAGAAACACGTGCTCGCCATCTTGAAGCAATGTTTCAAATGCGATAAGGAACTGTCGTTCTGTGACGTCACACAGTCGTGCAGTCACGCCCATTGGTGACCTCACAATGAAGGGTTCTGTTGGCTGTCGGTTCTAAAAGTCGCATTGAAATGGAATTTCATTTCGACGAAGTTTCGTTCGCTCGTCGATGATGAGCGGTCGTCATTTCTTTGCGTATATTTGCCATCACAATTACTGTGTTATCCCGTCATTTTAAAAATATTCTCAGCATGGTGATCAGGCATTTCCGAGCAGGTCTAACCCTCTGGCCGATGTAACGAATGTCTTCAGGACCGTCTATATATTATGTACGCATTTCTGCTAAAATTGCCCAATCATGAGGTTGGGCAGGCCTGGGAGGATTGTTGGTTCGTTATTATTGCCAAATGATGTTACTCTTATTATTGGTGTTAATGTTATTAGTATTCATTGTTATATACTTTGTTACAATGTTATCGTTGTGTCTCTTGTTCATTTGGAAAGCCATGCCATGGAAGGCCTATTCAGCTTCTCTCTACACACCTGAGGATGTTGTCTGTCAAAAACATTGAAAGCCAAACGAACTGAGGAGGTCACAACGATCATTCGGTTGTATCACATTCCACATCAGAACGCTCAAGCTTAAGTACACAAAGAACATGGCGCACGCACGCACACACACACACACACACGTGGATATCGCGACCTGGCAGGAATCCGTTGCACCTCTGCAAGCCGCATGTAGAGATAACAATCAACGTCGCAAACATTGACACACACGGACACACACAAACAGGCCCTTTCGGTTCAGAGTAACTCAGCTCCAGCGAGGTGGGAACGAGCAGCTGTGCATGTCCCCGTGCACATGGAAGGTTGTCGAAACGCACCTTCAAACCAGGTAAAACGTACACGCAAATCTTCCCACTCGTTCAAAGCTCACGTGTTGAAGTAGTACCAGGGAACCGAGGTTGAAGTGCAGTATGAAACAGCGACGCGAAGCAACGAGAAAGAAACACGTGCTCGCCATCTTGAAGCAATGTTTCAAATGCGATAAGGAACTGTCGTTCTGTGACGTCACACAGTCGTGCAGTCACGCCCATTGGTGACCTCACAATGAAGGGTTCTGTTGGCTGTCGGTTCTAAAAGTCGCATTGAAATGGAATTTCATTTCGACGAAGTTTCGTTCGCTCGTCGATGATGAGCGGTCGTCATTTCTTTGCGTATATTTGCCATCACAATTACTGTGTTATCCCGTCATTTTAAAAATATTCTCAGCATGGTGACCAGGCATTTCCGAGCCGGTCTAACCCTCTGGCCGATGTAACGAATGTCTTCAGGACCGTCTATATATTAGGTACGCATTTCTGCTAAATTGCACCAATCATGAGGTTGGGCAGGCCTGGGAGGATTGTTGGTTCGTTATTATTGCCAAATGATGTTACTCTTATTATTGGTGTGAATGTTATGAGTATTAAATGTTATATACTTTGTTACAATGTTATCGTTGTGTCTCTTGTTCATTTGGAAAGCCATGCCGTGGAAGGACCTATTCAGCTTCTCTCTACACACCTGAGGATGGTGTCTGTCAAAAACATTGAAAGCCTAACGAACTGAGGTCGTCACAACGATCATTCGGTTGTATCACATTCCACATCAGAACGTTCAAGCATAAGTACACAAAGAACATGGCGCACGAACGCACACGCACATACACACACGTGGATACAATCGCGACCTGACAGGAATCCTTTGCACCTCTGCAAGCCGCCTGTGTAGATAACAACCAACTTCACAAACATTGACACACACACGGACACACACAAACAGGCCCATTCGGTTCAGAGTAACTCAGCTCCAGCGAGGTGGAAACGAGCAGCTGTGCATGTCCCCGTGCACATGGAAGGTTGTCGAACCGCACCTTCAAACCAGTTAAAACGTACACGCAAATCTTCCCACTCGTTCAAAGCTCACGTGTTGAAGTAGTAACAGGTAACCGAGGTTGAAGTGCAGTATGAAACAGCGAAGCGAAGCAACGAGAAAGAAACACGTGCTCGCCATCTTGAAGCAATGTTTCAAATGCGATAAGGAACTGTCGTTCTGTGACGTCACACAGTCGTGCAGTCACGCCCATTGGTGACCTCACAATGAAGGGTTCTGTTGGCTGTCGGTTCTTATAGTCGCATTGAAATGGAATTTCATTTCGACGAAGTTTCGTTCGCTCGTCGATGATGAGCGGTCGTCATTTCTTTGCGTATATTTGCCATCACAATTACTGTGTTATCCCGTCATTTCAAAAATATTCTCAGCATGGTGACCAGGCATTTCCGAGCAGGTCTAACCCTCTGGCCGATGTAACGAATGTCTTCAGGACCGTCTATATATTATGTACGCATTTCTGCTAAAATGGACCAATCATGAGGTTGGGCAGGCCTGGGAGGATTGTTGGTTCGTTAATATTGCCAAATGATGTTACTCTTATTATTGGTGTTAATGTTATTAGTATTAATTGTTATATACTTTGTTACAATGTTATCGTTGTGTCTCTTGTTCATTTGGAAAGCCATGCCATGGAAGGACCTATTCAGCTTCTCTCTACACACCTGAGGATGGTATCTGTCAAAAACATTGAAAGCCAAGCGAACTGAGGAGGTCACAACGATCATTCGGTTGTATCACATTCCACATCAGAACGCTCAAGCAAAAGTACACAAAGAACATGGCGCACGCACACAAACACACACACACACACACACACACACACACACACACACAAACACACACACACACACACACACACACACACGTGGATATATCGCGACCTGGCAGGAATCCGTTGCACCTCTGCAAGCCGCATGTGTAGATAACAACCAACGTCGCAAACATTGACACACACGGACACACACAAACAGGCCCATTCGGTTCAGAGTAACTCAGCTCCAGCGAGGTGGAAACGAGCAGCTGTGCATGTCCCCGTGCACATGGAAGGTTGTCGAACCGCACCTTCAAACCAGTTAAAACGTACACGCAAATCTTCCCACTCGTTCAAAGCTCACGTGTTGAAGTAGTACCAGGTAACCGATGTTGAAGTGCAGTATGAAACAGCGAAGCGAAGCAACGAGAAAGAAACACGTGCTCGCCATCTTGAAGCAATGTTTCAAATGCGATAAGGAACTGTCGTTCTGTGACGTCACACAGTCGTGCAGTCACGCCCATTGGTGACCTCACAATGAAGGGTTCTGTTGGCTGGCGTTTCTTATAGTCGCATTGAAATGGAATTTCATTTCGACGAAGTTTCGTTCGCTCGTCGATGATGAGCGGTTGTCATTTCTTTGCGTATATTTGCCATCACAATTACTGTGTTATCCCGTCATTTAAAAAATATTCTCAGCATGGTGACCAGGCATTTCCGAGCAGGTCTAACCCTCTGGCCTATGTAACGAATGTCTTCAGGACCGTCTATATATTATGTACGCATTTCTGCTAAAATGGACCAATCATGAGGTTGGGCAGGCCTGGGAGGATTGTTGGTTCGTTATTATTGCCAAATGGTGTTACTCTTATTATTGGTGTTAATGTTATTAGTATTAATTGTTATATACTTTGTTACAATGTTATCGTTGTGTCTCTTGTTCATTTGGAAAGCCATGCCATGGAAGGACCTATTCAGCTTCTCTCTACACACCTGAGGATGGTGTCTGTCAAAAACATTGAAAGCCAAACGAACTGAGGAGGTCACAACGATCATTCGGTTGTATCACATTCCACATCAGAACGCTCATGCATGAGTACACAAAGAACATGGCGCATGCACGCGCACACACACACACACACACACACACACACACACACACACACACACACACACACACACACACACACACGGATATATCGCGACCTGGCAGGAATCCGTTGCACCTCTGCAAGCCGCATGTGTAGACAACAACCAACGTCGCACACATTGACACACACGGACACACACAAACAGGCCCATTCGGTTCAGAGTAACTCAGCTCCAGCAAGGTGGAAAGGAGCAGCTGTGCATGTCCCCGTGCACATGGAAGGTTGTCGAACCGCACCTTCAAACCAGTTAAAACGTACACGCAAATCTTCCCACTCGTTCAAAGCTCACGTGTTGAAGTAGTACCAGGTAACTGAGGTTGAAGTGCAGTATGAAACAGCGAAGCGAAGCAACGAGAAAGAAATACGTGCTCGCTATCTTGAAGCAATGTTTCAAATGCGATAAGGAACTGTCGTTCTGTGACGTCACACAGTCGTGCAGTCACGCCCATTGGTGACCTCACAATGAAGGGTTCTGTTGGCTGTCGGTTCTTATAGTCGCATTGAAATGGAATTTCATTTCGACGAAGTTTCGTTCGCTCGTCGATGATGAGCGGTCGTCATTTCTTTGCGTATATTTGCCATCACAATTACTGTGTTATCCCGTCATTTTTTAAATATTCTCAGCATGGTGACCAGGCATTTCCGAGCCGGTCTAACACTCTGGCCGATGTAACGAATGTCTTCAGGACCGTCTATATATTAGGTACGCATTTCTGCTAAATTGCACCAATCATGAGGTTGGGCAGGCCTGGGAGGATTGTTGGTTCGTTATTATTGCCAAATGATGTTACTCTTATTATTGGTGTGAATGTTATGAGTATTAAATGTTATATACTTTGTTACAATGTTATCGTTGTGTCTCTTGTTCATTTGGAAAGCCATGCCGTGGAAGGACCTATTCAGCTTCTCTCTACACCCCTGAGGATGGTGTCTGTCAAAAACATTGAAAGCCTAACGAACTGAGGAGGTCACAACGATCATTCGGTTGTATCACATTCCACATCAGAACGCTCAAGCTTAAGTACACAAAGAACATGGCGCACGCACACACACACACACACACACACACACAAACACACACACACACACACACACACACGCACACACACGTGGATATATCGCGACCTGGCAGGAATCCGTTGCACCTCTGCAAGCCGCATGTGTAGATAACAACCAACGTCGCAAACATTGACACACACGGACACACACAAACAGGCCCATTCGGTTCAGAGTAACTCAGCTCCAGCGAGGTGGAAACGAGCAGCTGTGCATGTCCCCGTGCACATGGAAGGTTGTCGAACCGCACCTTCAAACCAGTTAAAACGTACACGCAAATCTTCCCACTCGTTCAAAGCTCACGTGTTGAAGTAGTACCAGGTAACCGAGGTTGAAGTGCAGTATGAAACAGCGAAGCGAAGCAACGAGAAAAAATACGTGCTCGCTATCTTGAAGCAATGTTTCAAATGCGATAAGGAACTGTCGTTCTGTGACGTCACACAGTCGTGCAGTCACGCCCATTGGTGACCTCACAATGAAGGGTTCTGTTGGCTGTCGGTTCTTATAGTCGCATTGAAATGGAATTTCATTTCGACGAAGTTTCGTTCGCTCGTCGATGATGAGCGGTCGTCATTTCTTTGCGTATATTTGCCATCACAATTACTGTGTTATCCGGTCATTTTAAAAATATTCTCAGCATGGTGACCAGGCATTTCCGAGCCGGTCTAACCCTCTGGCCGATGTAACGAATGTCTTCAGGACCGTCTATATATTAGGTACGTATTTCTGCTAAATTGCACCAATCATGAGGTTGGGCAGGCCTGGGAGGATTGTTGGTTCGTTATTATTGCCAAATGATGTTACTCTTATTATTGGTGTGAATGTTATGAGTATTAAATGTTATATAATTTGTTACAATGTTATCGTTGTGTCTCTTGTTCATTTGGAAAGCCATGCCGTGGAAGTACCTATTCAGCTTCTCTCGACACACCTGAGGATGGTGTCTGTCAAAAACATTGAAAGCCTAATGAATTGAGGTCGTCACAACGATCATTCGGTTGTATCACATTCCACATCAGAACTTTCAAGCATAAGTACACAAAGAACATGGCGCACGAACGCACACGCACATACACACACGTGGATATAATCGCGACCTGACAGGAATCCTTTGCACCTCTGCAAGCCGCCTGTGGAGATAACAACCAACTTCACAAACATTGACACACACACGGACACACACAAACAGGCCCATTCGGTTCAGAGTAACTCAGCTCCAGCGAGGTGGAAACGAGCAGCTGTGCATGTCCCCGTGCACATGGAAGGTTGTCGAACCGCACCTTCAAACCAGTTAAAACGTACACGCAAATCTTCCCACTCGTTCAAAGCTCACGTGTTGAAGTAGTACCAGGTAACCGAGGTTGAAGTGCAGTATGAAACAGCGAAGCGAAGCAACGAGAAAGAAACACGTGCTCGCCATCTTGAAGCAATGTTTCAAATGCGATAAGGAACTGTCGTTCTGTGACGTCACACAGTCGTGCAGTCACGCCCATTGGTGACCTCACAATGAAGGGTTCTGTTGGCTGTCGGTTCTTATAGTCGCATTGAAATGGAATTTCATTTCGACGAAGTTTCGTTCGCTCGTCGATGATGAGCGGTCGTCATTTCTTTGCGTATATTTGCCATCACAATTACTGTGTTATCCCGTCATTTCAAAAATATTCTCAGCATGGTGACCAGGCATTTCCGAGCAGGTCTAACCCTCTGGCCGATGTAACGAATGTCTTCAGGACCGTCTATATATTATGTACGCATTTCTGCTAAAATGGACCAATCATGAGGTTGGGCAGGCCTGGGTGGATTGTTGGTTCGTTAATATTGCCAAATGATGTTACTCTTATTATTGGTGTTAATGTTATTAGTATTAATTGTTATATACTTTGTTACAATGTTATCGTTGTGTCTCTTGTTCATTTGGAAAGCCATGCCATGGAAGGACCTATTCAGCTTCTCTCTACACACCTGAGGATGGTATCTGTCAAAAACATTGAAAGCCAAACGAACTGAGGAGGTCACAACGATCATTCGGTTGTATCACATTCCACATCAGAACGCTCAAGCAAAAGTACACAAAGAACATGGCGCACGCACACACACACACACACACACACACACACACACACACACACACACAAACACACACACACACACACACACACACACGTGGATATATCGCGACCTGGCAGGAATCCGTTGCACCTCTGCAAGCCGCATGTGTAGATAACAACCAACGTCGCAAACATTGACACACACGGACACACACAAACAGGCCCATTCGGTTCAGAGTAACTCAGCTCCAGCGAGGTGGAAACGAGCAGCTGTGCATGTCCCCGTGCACATGGAAGGTTGTCGAACCGCACCTTCAAACCAGTTAAAACGTACACGCAAATCTTCCCACTCGTTCAAAGCTCACGTGTTGAAGTAGTACCAGGTAACCGATGTTGAAGTGCAGTATGAAACAGCGAAGCGAAGCAACGAGAAAGAAACACGTGCTCGCCATCTTGAAGCAATGTTTCAAATGCGATAAGGGACTGTCGTTCTGTGACGTCACACAGTCGTGCAGTCACGCCCATTGGTGACCTCACAATGAAGGGTTCTGTTGGCTGTCGTTTCTTATAGTCGCATTGAAATGGAATTTCATTTCGACGAAGTTTCGTTCGCTCGTCGATGATGAGCGGTTGTCATTTCTTTGCGTATATTTGCCATCACAATTACTGTGTTATCCCGTCATTTAAAAAATATTCTCAGCATGGTGACCAGGCATTTCCGAGCAGGTCTAACACCTCTGGCCGATATAACGAATGTCTTCAGGACCGTCTATATATTAGGTACGCATTTCTGCTAAATTGCACCAATCATGAGGTTGGGCAGGCCTGGGAGGATTGTTGGTTCGTTATTATTGCCAAATGATGTTACTCTTATTATTGGTGTGAATGTTATGAGTATTAAATGTTATATACTTTGTTACAATGTTATCGTTGTGTCTCTTGTTCATTTGGAAAGCCATGCCGTGGAAGGACCTATTCAGCTTCTCTCTACACACCTGAGGATGGTGTCTGTCAAAAACATTGAAAGCCTAACGAACTGAGGTGGTCACAACGATCATTCGGTTGTATCACATTCCACATCAGAACGCTCAAGCAAAAGTACACAAAGAACATGGCGCACGCACGCACACGCACATACACACACGTGGATATATCGCGACCTGGCAGGAATCCTTTGCACCTCTGCAAGCCGTCTGTGAAGATAACAACCAACGTCACAAACATTGACACACACACGGACACACACAAACAGGCCCATTCGGTTCAGAGTAACTCACCTCCAGCGAGGTGGAAACGAGCAGCTGTGCATGTCCCCGTGCACATGGAAGGTTGTCGAACCGCACCTTCAAACCAGGTAAAACGTACACGCAAATCTTCCCACTCGTTCAAAGCTCACGTGTTGAAGTAGTACCAGGGAACCGAGGTTGAAGTGCAGTATGAAACAGCGAAGCGAAGCAACGATAAAGAAACACGTGCTCGCCATCTTGAAGCAATGTTTCAAATGCGATAAGGAACTGTCGTTCTGTGACGTCACACAGTCGTGCAGTCACGCCCATTGGTGACCTCACAATGAAGGGTTCTGTTGGCTGTCGGTTCTTATAGTCGCATTGAAATGGAATTTCATTTCGACGAAGTTTCGTTCGCTCGTCGATGATGAGCGGTCGTCATTTCTTTGCGTATATTTGCCATCACAATTACTGTGTTATCCGGTCATTTTAAAAATATTCTCAGCATGGTGACCAGGCATTTCCGAGCCGGTCTAACCCTCTGGCCGATGTAACGAATGTCTTCAGGACCGTCTATATATTAGGTACGTATTTCTGCTAAATTGCACCAATCATGAGGTTGGGCAGGCCTGGGAGGATTGTTGGTTCGTTATTATTGCCAAATGATGTTACTCTTATTATTGGTGTGAATGTTATGAGTATTAAATGTTATATAATTTGTTACAATGTTATCGTTGTGTCTCTTGTTCATTTGGAAAGCCATGCCGTGGAAGTACCTATTCAGCTTCTCTCGACACACCTGAGGATGGTGTCTGTCAAAAACATTGAAAGCCTAATGAACTGAGGTCGTCACAACGATCATTCGGTTGTATCACATTCCACATCAGAACTTTCAAGCATAAGTACACAAAGAACATGGCGCACGAACGCACACGCACATACACACACGTGGATATAATCGCGACCTGACAGGAATCCTTTGCACCTCTGCAAGCCGCCTGTGGAGATAACAACCAACTTCACAAACATTGACACACACACGGACACACACAAACAGGCCCATTCGGTTCAGAGTAACTCAGCTCCAGCGAGGTGGAAACGAGCAGCTGTGCATGTCCCCGTGCACATGGAAGGTTGTCGAACCGCACCTTCAAACCAGTTAAAACGTACACGCAAATCTTCCCACTCGTTCAAAGCTCACGTGTTGAAGTAGTACCAGGTAACCGAGGTTGAAGTGCAGTATGAAACAGCGAAGCGAAGCAACGAGAAAGAAACACGTGCTCGCCATCTTGAAGCAATGTTTCAAATGCGATAAGGAACTGTCGTTCTGTGACGTCACACAGTCGTGCAGTCACGCCCATTGGTGACCTCACAATGAAGGGTTCTGTTGGCTGTCGGTTCTTATAGTCGCATTGAAATGGAATTTCATTTCGACGAAGTTTCGTTCGCTCGTCGATGATGAGCGGTCGTCATTTCTTTGCGTATATTTGCCATCACAATTACTGTGTTATCCCGTCATTTCAAAAATATTCTCAGCATGGTGACCAGGCATTTCCGAGCAGGTCTAACCCTCTGGCCGATGTAACGAATGTCTTCAGGACCGTCTATATATTATGTACGCATTTCTGCTAAAATGGACCAATCATGAGGTTGGGCAGGCCTGGGTGGATTGTTGGTTCGTTAATATTGCCAAATGATGTTACTCTTATTATTGGTGTTAATGTTATTAGTATTAATTGTTATATACTTTGTTACAATGTTATCGTTGTGTCTCTTGTTCATTTGGAAAGCCATGCCATGGAAGGACCTATTCAGCTTCTCTCTACACACCTGAGGATGGTATCTGTCAAAAACATTGAAAGCCAAACGAACTGAGGAGGTCACAACGATCATTCGGTTGTATCACATTCCACATCAGAACGCTCAAGCAAAAGTACACAAAGAACATGGCGCACGCACACACACACACACACACACACACACACACACACACACACACACACACACACACACAAACACACACACACACACACACACACACACGTGGATATATCGCGACCTGGCAGGAATCCGTTGCACCTCTGCAAGCCGCATGTGTAGATAACAACCAACGTCGCAAACATTGACACACACGGACACACACAAACAGGCCCATTCGGTTCAGAGTAACTCAGCTCCAGCGAGGTGGAAACGAGCAGCTGTGCATGTCCCCGTGCACATGGAAGGTTGTCGAACCGCACCTTCAAACCAGTTAAAACGTACACGCAAATCTTCCCACTCGTTCAAAGCTCACGTGTTGAAGTAGTACCAGGTAACCGATGTTGAAGTGCAGTATGAAACAGCGAAGCGAAGCAACGAGAAAGAAACACGTGCTCGCCATCTTGAAGCAATGTTTCAAATGCGATAAGGGACTGTCGTTCTGTGACGTCACACAGTCGTGCAGTCACGCCCATTGGTGACCTCACAATGAAGGGTTCTGTTGGCTGTCGTTTCTTATAGTCGCATTGAAATGGAATTTCATTTCGACGAAGTTTCGTTCGCTCGTCGATGATGAGCGGTTGTCATTTCTTTGCGTATATTTGCCATCACAATTACTGTGTTATCCCGTCATTTAAAAAATATTCTCAGCATGGTGACCAGGCATTTCCGAGCAGGTCTAACACCTCTGGCCGATGTAACGAATGTCTTCAGGACCGTCTATATATTAGGTACGCATTTCTGCTAAATTGCACCAATCATGAGGTTGGGCAGGCCTGGGAGGATTGTTGGTTCGTTATTATTGCCAAATGATGTTACTCTTATTATTGGTGTGAATGTTATGAGTATTAAATGTTATATACTTTGTTACAATGTTATCGTTGTGTCTCTTGTTCATTTGGAAAGCCATGCCGTGGAAGGACCTATTCAGCTTCTCTCTACACACCTGAGGATGGTGTCTGTCAAAAACATTGAAAGCCTAACGAACTGAGGTGGTCACAACGATCATTCGGTTGTATCACATTCCACATCAGAACGCTCAAGCAAAAGTACACAAAGAACATGGCGCACGCACGCACACGCACATACACACACGTGGATATATCGCGACCTGGCAGGAATCCTTTGCACCTCTGCAAGCCGTCTGTGAAGATAACAACCAACGTCACAAACATTGACACACACACGGACACACACAAACAGGCCCATTCGGTTCAGAGTAACTCACCTCCAGCGAGGTGGAAACGAGCAGCTGTGCATGTCCCCATGCACATGGAAGGTTGTCGAACCGCACCTTCAAACCAGGTAAAACGTACACGCAAATCTTCCCACTCGTTCAAAGCTCACGTGTTGAAGTAGTACCAGGGAACCGAGGTTGAAGTGCAGTATGAAACAGCGAAGCGAAGCAACGATAAAGAAACACGTGCTCGCCATCTTGAAGCAATGTTTCAAATGCGATAAGGAACTGTCGTTCTGTGACGTCACACAGTCGTGCAGTCACGCCCATTGGTGACCTCACAATGAAGGGTTCTGTTGGCTGTCGGTTCTTATAGTCGCATTGAAATGGAATTTCATTTCGACGAAGTTTCGTTCGCTCGTCGATGATGAGCGGTCGTCATTTCTTTGCGTATATTTGCCATCACAATTACTGTGTTATCCCGTCATTTTAAAAATATTCTCAGCATGGTGACCAGGCATTTCCGAGCAGGTCTAACCCTCTGGCCGATGTAACGAATGTCTTCAGGACCGTCTATATATTATGTACGCATTTATGCTAAATTGGACCAATCATGAGGTTGGGCAGGCCTGGAAGGATTGTTGGTTCGTTATTATTGACAAATGATGTTACTCTTATTATTGGTGTTTATGTTATTAGTATTAATTGTTATATACTTTGTTACAATGTTATCGTTGTGTCTCTTGTTCATTTGGAAAGCCATGCCATGGAAGGACCTATTCAGCTTGTCTCTACACACCTGAGGATGGTGTCTGTCAAGAACATTGAAAGCCTAACGAACTGAGGAGGTCACAACGATCATTCGGTTGTATCACATTCCACATCAGAACGCTCAAGCAAAAGTACACAAAGAACATGGCGCACGCACACACACACACACACACACACACACACACACACACACACACACACACACACACACACACACACACAAACACACACACACACACACACACACACACACGTGGATATATCGCGGCCTGGCAGGAATCCGTTGCACCTCTGCAAGCCGCATGTGTAGATAACAACCAACGTCGCAAACATTGACACACACGGACACACACAAACAGGCCCATTCGGTTCAGAGTAACTCAGCTCCAGCGAGGTGGAAACGAGCAGCTGTGCATGTCCCCGTGCACATGGAAGGTTGTCGAACCGCACCTTCAAACCAGTTAAAACGTACACGCAAATCTTCCCACTCGTTCAAAGCTCACGTGTTGAAGTAGTACCAGGTAACCGATGTTGAAGTGCAGTATGAAACAGCGAAGCGAAGCAACGAGAAAGAAACACGTGCTCGCCATCTTGAAGCAATGTTTCAAATGCGATAAGGGACTGTCGTTCTGTGACGTCACACAGTCGTGCAGTCACGCCCATTGGTGACCTCACAATGAAGGGTTCTGTTGGCTGTCGTTTCTTATAGTCGCATTGAAATGGAATTTCATTTCGACGAAGTTTCGTTCGCTCGTCGATGATGAGCGGTTGTCATTTCTTTGCGTATATTTGCCATCACAATTACTGTGTTATCCCGTCATTTAAAAAATATTCTCAGCATGGTGACCAGGCATTTCCGAGCAGGTCTAACACCTCTGGCCGATGTAACGAATGTCTTCAGGACCGTCTATATATTAGGTACGCATTTCTGCTAAATTGCACCAATCATGAGGTTGGGCAGGCCTGGGAGGATTGTTGGTTCGTTATTATTGCCAAATGATGTTACTCTTATTATTGGTGTGAATGTTATGAGTATTAAATGTTATATACTTTGTTACAATGTTATCGTTGTGTCTCTTGTTCATTTGGAAAGCCATGCCGTGGAAGGACCTATTCAGCTTCTCTCTACACACCTGAGGATGGTGTCTGTCAAAAACATTGAAAGCCTAACGAACTGAGGTGGTCACAACGATCATTCGGTTGTATCACATTCCACATCAGAACGCTCAAGCAAAAGTACACAAAGAACATGGCGCACGCACGCACACGCACATACACACACGTGGATATATCGCGACCTGGCAGGAATCCTTTGCACCTCTGCAAGACGTCTGTGAAGATAACAACCAACGTCACAAACATTGACACACACACGGACACACACAAACAGGCCCATTCGGTTCAGAGTAACTCACCTCCAGCGAGGTGGAAACGAGCAGCTGTGCATGTCCCCGTGCACATGGAAGGTTGTCGAACCGCACCTTCAAACCAGGTAAAACGTACACGCAAATCTTCCCACTCGTTCAAAGCTCACGTGTTGAAGTAGTACCAGGGAACCGAGGTTGAAGTGCAGTATGAAACAGCGAAGCGAAGCAACGATAAAGAAACACGTGCTCGCCATCTTGAAGCAATGTTTCAAATGCGATAAGGAACTGTCGTTCTGTGACGTCACACAGTCGTGCAGTCACGCCCATTGGTGACCTCACAATGAAGGGTTCTGTTGGCTGTCGGTTCTTATAGTCGCATTGAAATGGAATTTCATTTCGACGAAGTTTCGTTCGCTCGTCGATGATGAGCGGTCGTCATTTCTTTGCGTATATTTGCCATCACAATTACTGTGTTATCCCGTCATTTTAAAAATATTCTCAGCATGGTGACCAGGCATTTCCGAGCAGGTCTAACCCTCTGGCCGATGTAACGAATGTCTTCAGGACCGTCTATATATTATGTACGCATTTCTGCTAAATTGGACCAATCATGAGGTTGGGCAGGCCTGGAAGGATTGTTGGTTCGTTATTATTGACAAATGATGTTACTCTTATTATTGGTGTTTATGTTTTTAGTATTAATTGTTATATACTTTGTTACAATGTTATCGTTGTGTCTCTTGTTCATTTGGAAAGCCATGCCATGGAAGGACCTATTCAGCTTGTCTCTACACACCTGAGGATGGTGTCTGTCAAGAACATTGAAAGCCTAACGAACTGAGGAGGTCACAACGATCATTCGGTTGTATCACATTCCACATCAGAACGCTCAAGCAAAAGTACACAAAGAACATGGCGCACGCACACACACACACACACACACACACACACACACACACACACACACACACAAACACACACACACACACACACACACGTGGATATATCGCGACCTGGCAGGAATCCGTTGCACCTCTGCAAGCCGCATGTGTAGATAACAACCAACGTCGCAAACATTGACACACACGGACACACACAAACAGGCCCATTCGGTTCAGAGTAACTCAGCTCCAGCGAGGTGGAAACGAGCAGCTGTGCATGTCCCCGTGCACATGGAAGGTTGTCGAACCGCACCTTCAAACCAGTTAAAACGTACACGCAAATCTTCCCACTCGTTCAAAGCTCACGTGTTGAAGTAGTACCAGGTAACCGAGGTTGAAGTGCAGTATGAAACAGCGAAGCGAAGCAACGAGAAAGAAACACGTGCTCGCCATCTTGAAGCAATGTTTCAAATGCGATAAGGAACTGTCGTTCTGTGACGTCACACAGTCGTGCAGTCACGCCCATTGGTGACCTCACAATGAAGGGTTCTGTTGGCTGTCGGTTCTTATAGTCGCATTGAAATGGAATTTCATTTCGACGAAGTTTCGTTCGCTCGTCGATGATGAGCGGTCGTCATTTCTTTGCGTATATTTGCCATCACAATTACTGTGTTATCCCGTCATTTCAAAAATATTCTCAGCATGGTGACCAGGCATTTCCGAGCAGGTCTAACCCTCTGGCCGATGTAACGAATGTCTTCAGGACCGTCTATATATTATGTACGCATTTCTGCTAAAATGGACCAATCATGAGGTTGGGCAGGCCTGGGTGGATTGTTGGTTCGTTAATATTGCCAAATGATGTTACTCTTATTATTGGTGTTAATGTTATTAGTATTAATTGTTATATACTTTGTTACAATGTTATCGTTGTGTCTCTTGTTCATTTGGAAAGCCATGCCATGGAAGGACCTATTCAGCTTCTCTCTACACACCTGAGGATGGTATCTGTCAAAAACATTGAAAGCCAAACGAACTGAGGAGGTCACAACGATCATTCGGTTGTATCACATTCCACATCAGAACGCTCAAGCAAAAGTACACAAAGAACATGGCGCACGCACACACACACACACACACACACACACACACACACACACACACAAACACACACACACACACACACACACACACGTGGATATATCGCGACCTGGCAGGAATCCGTTGCACCTCTGCAAGCCGCATGTGTAGATAACAACCAACGTCGCAAACATTGACACACACGGACACACACAAACAGGCCCATTCGGTTCAGAGTAACTCAGCTCCAGCGAGGTGGAAACGAGCAGCTGTGCATGTCCCCGTGCACATGGAAGGTTGTCGAACCGCACCTTCAAACCAGTTAAAACGTACACGCAAATCTTCCCACTCGTTCAAAGCTCACGTGTTGAAGTAGTACCAGGTAACCGATGTTGAAGTGCAGTATGAAACAGCGAAGCGAAGCAACGAGAAAGAAACACGTGCTCGCCATCTTGAAGCAATGTTTCAAATGCGATAAGGGACTGTCGTTCTGTGACGTCACACAGTCGTGCAGTCACGCCCATTGGTGACCTCACAATGAAGGGTTCTGTTGGCTGTCGTTTCTTATAGTCGCATTGAAATGGAATTTCATTTCGACGAAGTTTCGTTCGCTCGTCGATGATGAGCGGTTGTCATTTCTTTGCGTATATTTGCCATCACAATTACTGTGTTATCCCGTCATTTAAAAAATATTCTCAGCATGGTGACCAGGCATTTCCGAGCAGGTCTAACACCTCTGGCCGATATAACGAATGTCTTCAGGACCGTCTATATATTAGGTACGCATTTCTGCTAAATTGCACCAATCATGAGGTTGGGCAGGCCTGGGAGGATTGTTGGTTCGTTATTATTGCCAAATGATGTTACTCTTATTATTGGTGTGAATGTTATGAGTATTAAATGTTATATACTTTGTTACAATGTTATCGTTGTGTCTCTTGTTCATTTGGAAAGCCATGCCGTGGAAGGACCTATTCAGCTTCTCTCTACACACCTGAGGATGGTGTCTGTCAAAAACATTGAAAGCCTAACGAACTGAGGTGGTCACAACGATCATTCGGTTGTATCACATTCCACATCAGAACGCTCAAGCAAAAGTACACAAAGAACATGGCGCACGCACGCACACGCACATACACACACGTGGATATATCGCGACCTGGCAGGAATCCTTTGCACCTCTGCAAGCCGTCTGTGAAGATAACAACCAACGTCACAAACATTGACACACACACGGACACACACAAACAGGCCCATTCGGTTCAGAGTAACTCACCTCCAGCGAGGTGGAAACGAGCAGCTGTGCATGTCCCCGTGCACATGGAAGGTTGTCGAACCGCACCTTCAAACCAGGTAAAACGTACACGCAAATCTTCCCACTCGTTCAAAGCTCACGTGTTGAAGTAGTACCAGGGAACCGAGGTTGAAGTGCAGTATGAAACAGCGAAGCGAAGCAACGATAAAGAAACACGTGCTCGCCATCTTGAAGCAATGTTTCAAATGCGATAAGGAACTGTCGTTCTGTGACGTCACACAGTCGTGCAGTCACGCCCATTGGTGACCTCACAATGAAGGGTTCTGTTGGCTGTCGGTTCTTATAGTCGCATTGAAATGGAATTTCATTTCGACGAAGTTTCGTTCGCTCGTCGATGATGAGCGGTCGTCATTTCTTTGCGTATATTTGCCATCACAATTACTGTGTTATCCGGTCATTTTAAAAATATTCTCAGCATGGTGACCAGGCATTTCCGAGCCGGTCTAACCCTCTGGCCGATGTAACGAATGTCTTCAGGACCGTCTATATATTAGGTACGTATTTCTGCTAAATTGCACCAATCATGAGGTTGGGCAGGCCTGGGAGGATTGTTGGTTCGTTATTATTGCCAAATGATGTTACTCTTATTATTGGTGTGAATGTTATGAGTATTAAATGTTATATAATTTGTTACAATGTTATCGTTGTGTCTCTTGTTCATTTGGAAAGCCATGCCGTGGAAGTACCTATTCAGCTTCTCTCGACACACCTGAGGATGGTGTCTGTCAAAAACATTGAAAGCCTAATGAACTGAGGTCGTCACAACGATCATTCGGTTGTATCACATTCCACATCAGAACTTTCAAGCATAAGTACACAAAGAACATGGCGCACGAACGCACACGCACATACACACACGTGGATATAATCGCGACCTGACAGGAATCCTTTGCACCTCTGCAAGCCGCCTGTGGAGATAACAACCAACTTCACAAACATTGACACACACACGGACACACACAAACAGGCCCATTCGGTTCAGAGTAACTCAGCTCCAGCGAGGTGGAAACGAGCAGCTGTGCATGTCCCCGTGCACATGGAAGGTTGTCGAACCGCACCTTCAAACCAGTTAAAACGTACACGCAAATCTTCCCACTCGTTCAAAGCTCACGTGTTGAAGTAGTACCAGGTAACCGAGGTTGAAGTGCAGTATGAAACAGCGAAGCGAAGCAACGAGAAAGAAACACGTGCTCGCCATCTTGAAGCAATGTTTCAAATGCGATAAGGAACTGTCGTTCTGTGACGTCACACAGTCGTGCAGTCACGCCCATTGGTGACCTCACAATGAAGGGTTCTGTTGGCTGTCGGTTCTTATAGTCGCATTGAAATGGAATTTCATTTCGACGAAGTTTCGTTCGCTCGTCGATGATGAGCGGTCGTCATTTCTTTGCGTATATTTGCCATCACAATTACTGTGTTATCCCGTCATTTCAAAAATATTCTCAGCATGGTGACCAGGCATTTCCGAGCAGGTCTAACCCTCTGGCCGATGTAACGAATGTCTTCAGGACCGTCTATATATTATGTACGCATTTCTGCTAAAATGGACCAATCATGAGGTTGGGCAGGCCTGGGTGGATTGTTGGTTCGTTAATATTGCCAAATGATGTTACTCTTATTATTGGTGTTAATGTTATTAGTATTAATTGTTATATACTTTGTTACAATGTTATCGTTGTGTCTCTTGTTCATTTGGAAAGCCATGCCATGGAAGGACCTATTCAGCTTCTCTCTACACACCTGAGGATGGTATCTGTCAAAAACATTGAAAGCCAAACGAACTGAGGAGGTCACAACGATCATTCGGTTGTATCACATTCCACATCAGAACGCTCAAGCAAAAGTACACAAAGAACATGGCGCACGCACACACACACACACACACACACACACACACACACACACACACACACACACACACACAAACACACACACACACACACACACACACACGTGGATATATCGCGACCTGGCAGGAATCCGTTGCACCTCTGCAAGCCGCATGTGTAGATAACAACCAACGTCGCAAACATTGACACACACGGACACACACAAACAGGCCCATTCGGTTCAGAGTAACTCAGCTCCAGCGAGGTGGAAACGAGCAGCTGTGCATGTCCCCGTGCACATGGAAGGTTGTCGAACCGCACCTTCAAACCAGTTAAAACGTACACGCAAATCTTCCCACTCGTTCAAAGCTCACGTGTTGAAGTAGTACCAGGTAACCGATGTTGAAGTGCAGTATGAAACAGCGAAGCGAAGCAACGAGAAAGAAACACGTGCTCGCCATCTTGAAGCAATGTTTCAAATGCGATAAGGGACTGTCGTTCTGTGACGTCACACAGTCGTGCAGTCACGCCCATTGGTGACCTCACAATGAAGGGTTCTGTTGGCTGTCGTTTCTTATAGTCGCATTGAAATGGAATTTCATTTCGACGAAGTTTCGTTCGCTCGTCGATGATGAGCGGTTGTCATTTCTTTGCGTATATTTGCCATCACAATTACTGTGTTATCCCGTCATTTAAAAAATATTCTCAGCATGGTGACCAGGCATTTCCGAGCAGGTCTAACACCTCTGGCCGATGTAACGAATGTCTTCAGGACCGTCTATATATTAGGTACGCATTTCTGCTAAATTGCACCAATCATGAGGTTGGGCAGGCCTGGGAGGATTGTTGGTTCGTTATTATTGCCAAATGATGTTACTCTTATTATTGGTGTGAATGTTATGAGTATTAAATGTTATATACTTTGTTACAATGTTATCGTTGTGTCTCTTGTTCATTTGGAAAGCCATGCCGTGGAAGGACCTATTCAGCTTCTCTCTACACACCTGAGGATGGTGTCTGTCAAAAACATTGAAAGCCTAACGAACTGAGGTGGTCACAACGATCATTCGGTTGTATCACATTCCACATCAGAACGCTCAAGCAAAAGTACACAAAGAACATGGCGCACGCACGCACACGCACATACACACACGTGGATATATCGCGACCTGGCAGGAATCCTTTGCACCTCTGCAAGCCGTCTGTGAAGATAACAACCAACGTCACAAACATTGACACACACACGGACACACACAAACAGGCCCATTCGGTTCAGAGTAACTCACCTCCAGCGAGGTGGAAACGAGCAGCTGTGCATGTCCCCATGCACATGGAAGGTTGTCGAACCGCACCTTCAAACCAGGTAAAACGTACACGCAAATCTTCCCACTCGTTCAAAGCTCACGTGTTGAAGTAGTACCAGGGAACCGAGGTTGAAGTGCAGTATGAAACAGCGAAGCGAAGCAACGATAAAGAAACACGTGCTCGCCATCTTGAAGCAATGTTTCAAATGCGATAAGGAACTGTCGTTCTGTGACGTCACACAGTCGTGCAGTCACGCCCATTGGTGACCTCACAATGAAGGGTTCTGTTGGCTGTCGGTTCTTATAGTCGCATTGAAATGGAATTTCATTTCGACGAAGTTTCGTTCGCTCGTCGATGATGAGCGGTCGTCATTTCTTTGCGTATATTTGCCATCACAATTACTGTGTTATCCCGTCATTTTAAAAATATTCTCAGCATGGTGACCAGGCATTTCCGAGCAGGTCTAACCCTCTGGCCGATGTAACGAATGTCTTCAGGACCGTCTATATATTATGTACGCATTTATGCTAAATTGGACCAATCATGAGGTTGGGCAGGCCTGGAAGGATTGTTGGTTCGTTATTATTGACAAATGATGTTACTCTTATTATTGGTGTTTATGTTATTAGTATTAATTGTTATATACTTTGTTACAATGTTATCGTTGTGTCTCTTGTTCATTTGGAAAGCCATGCCATGGAAGGACCTATTCAGCTTGTCTCTACACACCTGAGGATGGTGTCTGTCAAGAACATTGAAAGCCTAACGAACTGAGGAGGTCACAACGATCATTCGGTTGTATCACATTCCACATCAGAACGCTCAAGCAAAAGTACACAAAGAACATGGCGCACGCACACACACACACACACACACACACACACACACACACACACACACACACACACACACACACACACACACACACACACACACACACACACACACACGTGGATATATCGCGGCCTGGCAGGAATCCGTTGCACCTCTGCAAGCCGCATGTGTAGATAACAACCAACGTCGCAAACATTGACACACACGGACACACACAAACAGGCCCATTCGGTTCAGAGTAACTCAGCTCCAGCGAGGTGGAAACGAGCAGCTGTGCATGTCCCCGTGCACATGGAAGGTTGTCGAACCGCACCTTCAAACCAGTTAAAACGTACACGCAAATCTTCCCACTCGTTCAAAGCTCACGTGTTGAAGTAGTACCAGGTAACCGATGTTGAAGTGCAGTATGAAACAGCGAAGCGAAGCAACGAGAAAGAAACACGTGCTCGCCATCTTGAAGCAATGTTTCAAATGCGATAAGGGACTGTCGTTCTGTGACGTCACACAGTCGTGCAGTCACGCCCATTGGTGACCTCACAATGAAGGGTTCTGTTGGCTGTCGTTTCTTATAGTCGCATTGAAATGGAATTTCATTTCGACGAAGTTTCGTTCGCTCGTCGATGATGAGCGGTTGTCATTTCTTTGCGTATATTTGCCATCACAATTACTGTGTTATCCCGTCATTTAAAAAATATTCTCAGCATGGTGACCAGGCATTTCCGAGCAGGTCTAACACCTCTGGCCGATGTAACGAATGTCTTCAGGACCGTCTATATATTAGGTACGCATTTCTGCTAAATTGCACCAATCATGAGGTTGGGCAGGCCTGGGAGGATTGTTGGTTCGTTATTATTGCCAAATGATGTTACTCTTATTATTGGTGTGAATGTTATGAGTATTAAATGTTATATACTTTGTTACAATGTTATCGTTGTGTCTCTTGTTCATTTGGAAAGCCATGCCGTGGAAGGACCTATTCAGCTTCTCTCTACACACCTGAGGATGGTGTCTGTCAAAAACATTGAAAGCCTAACGAACTGAGGTGGTCACAACGATCATTCGGTTGTATCACATTCCACATCAGAACGCTCAAGCAAAAGTACACAAAGAACATGGCGCACGCACGCACACGCACATACACACACGTGGATATATCGCGACCTGGCAGGAATCCTTTGCACCTCTGCAAGACGTCTGTGAAGATAACAACCAACGTCACAAACATTGACACACACACGGACACACACAAACAGGCCCATTCGGTTCAGAGTAACTCACCTCCAGCGAGGTGGAAACGAGCAGCTGTGCATGTCCCCGTGCACATGGAAGGTTGTCGAACCGCACCTTCAAACCAGGTAAAACGTACACGCAAATCTTCCCACTCGTTCAAAGCTCACGTGTTGAAGTAGTACCAGGGAACCGAGGTTGAAGTGCAGTATGAAACAGCGAAGCGAAGCAACGATAAAGAAACACGTGCTCGCCATCTTGAAGCAATGTTTCAAATGCGATAAGGAACTGTCGTTCTGTGACGTCACACAGTCGTGCAGTCACGCCCATTGGTGACCTCACAATGAAGGGTTCTGTTGGCTGTCGGTTCTTATAGTCGCATTGAAATGGAATTTCATTTCGACGAAGTTTCGTTCGCTCGTCGATGATGAGCGGTCGTCATTTCTTTGCGTATATTTGCCATCACAATTACTGTGTTATCCCGTCATTTTAAAAATATTCTCAGCATGGTGACCAGGCATTTCCGAGCAGGTCTAACCCTCTGGCCGATGTAACGAATGTCTTCAGGACCGTCTATATATTATGTACGCATTTCTGCTAAATTGGACCAATCATGAGGTTGGGCAGGCCTGGAAGGATTGTTGGTTCGTTATTATTGACAAATGATGTTACTCTTATTATTGGTGTTTATGTTTTTAGTATTAATTGTTATATACTTTGTTACAATGTTATCGTTGTGTCTCTTGTTCATTTGGAAAGCCATGCCATGGAAGGACCTATTCAGCTTGTCTCTACACACCTGAGGATGGTGTCTGTCAAGAACATTGAAAGCCTAACGAACTGAGGAGGTCACAACGATCATTCGGTTGTATCACATTCCACATCAGAACGCTCAAGCAAAAGTACACAAAGAACATGGCGCACGCACACACACACACACACACACACACACACACACACACACACACACAAACACACACACACACACACACACACACACGTGGATATATCGCGACCTGGCAGGAATCCGTTGCACCTCTGCAAGCCGCATGTGTAGATAACAACCAACGTCGCAAACATTGACACACACGGACACACACAAACAGGCCCATTCGGTTCAGAGTAACTCAGCTCCAGCGAGGTGGAAACGAGCAGCTGTGCATGTCCCCGTGCACATGGAAGGTTGTCGAACCGCACCTTCAAACCAGTTAAAACATACACGCAAATCTTCCCACTCGTTCAAAGCTCACGTGTTGAAGTAGTACCAGGTAACCGACGTTGAAGTGCAGTATGAAACAGCGAAGCGAAGCAACGAGAAAGAAACACGTGCTCGCCATCTTGAAGCAATGTTTCAAATGCGATAAGGGACTGTCGTTCTGTGACGTCACACAGTCGTGCAGTCACGCCCATTGGTGACCTCACAATGAAGGGTTCTGTTGGCTGTCGTTTCTTATAGTCGCATTGAAATGGAATTTCATTTCGACGAAGTTTCGTTCGCTCGTCGATGATGAGCGGTTGTCATTTCTTTGCGTATATTTGCCATCACAATTACTGTGTTATCCCGTCATTTAAAAAATATTCTCAGCATGGTGACCAGGCATTTCCGAGCAGGTCTAACCCTCTGGCCGATGTAACGAATGTCTTCAGGACCGTCTATATATTAGGTACGCATTTCTGCTAAATTGCACCAATCATGAGGTTGGGCAGGCCTGGGAGGATTGTTGGTTCGTTATTATTGCCAAATGATGTTACTCTTATTATTGGTGTGAATGTTATGAGTATTAAATGTTATATACTTTGTTACAATGTTATCGTTGTGTCTCTTGTTCATTTGGAAAGCCATGCCGTGGAAGGACCTATTCAGCTTCTCTCTACACACCTGAGGATGGTGTCTGTCAAAAACATTGAAAGCCTAACGAACTGAGGTGGTCACAACGATCATTCGGTTGTATCACATTCCACATCAGAACGCTCAAGCAAAAGTACACAAAGAACATGGCGCACGCACACACACACACACACACACACACACACACACACACACACACACACACACACAAACACACACACACACACACACACACACGTGGATATATCGCGACCTGGCAGGAATCCGTTGCACCTCTGCAAGCCGCATGTGTAGATAACAACCAACGTCGCAAACATTGACACACACGGACACACACAAACAGGCCCATTCGGTTCAGAGTAACTCAGCTCCAGCGAGGTGGAAACGAGCAGCTGTGCATGTCCCCGTGCACATGGAAGGTTGTCGAACCGCACCTTCAAACCAGTTAAAACGTACACGCAAATCTTCCCACTCGTTCAAAGCTCACGTGTTGAAGTAGTACCAGGTAACCGAGGTTGAAGTGCAGTATGAAACAGCGAAGCGAAGCAACGAGAAAGAAATACGTGCTCGCTATCTTGAAGCAATGTTTCAAATGCGATAAGGAACTGTCGTTCTGTGACGTCACACAGTCGTGCAGTCACGCCCATTGGTGACCTCACAATGAAGGGTTCTGTTGGCTGTCGGTTCTTATAGTCGCATTGAAATGGAATTTCATTTCGACGAAGTTTCGTTCGCTCGTCGATGATGAGCGGTTGTCATTTCTTTGCGTATATTTGCCATCACAATTACTGTGTTATCCCGTCATTTAAAAAATATTCTCAGCATGGTGACCAGGCATTTCCGAGCCGGTCTAACCCTCTGGCCGATGTAACGAATGTCTTCAGGACCGTCTATATATTAGGTACGCATTTCTGCTAAATTGCACCAATCATGAGGTTAGGCAGGCCTGGGAGGATTGTTGGTTCGTTATTATTGCCAAATGATGTTACTCTTATTATTGGTGTGAATGCTATGAGTATTAAATGTTATATACTTTGTTACAATGTTATCGTTGTGTCTCTTGTTCATTTGGAAAGCCATGCCGTGGAAGGACCTATTCAGCTTCTCTCTACACACCTGAGTATGGTGTCTGTCAAAAACATTGAAAGCCTAACGAACTGAGGTCGTCACAACGATCATTCGGTTGTATCACATTCCACATCAGAACGTTCAAGCATAAGTACACAAAGAACATGGCGCACGCACGCACACGCACATACACACACGTGGATATATCGCGACCTGGCAGGAATCCTTTGCACCTCTGCAAGCCGCCTGTGTAGATAACAACCAACGTCACAAACATTGACACACACACGGACACACACAAACAGGCCCATTCGGTTCAGAGTAACTCAGCTCCAGCGAGGTGGAAACGAGCAGCTGTGCAAGTCCCCGTGCACATGGAAGGTTGTCGAACCGCACCTTCAAACCAGGTAAAACGTACACGCAAATCTTCCCACTCGTTCAAAGCTCACGTGTTGAAGTAGTACCAGGGAACCGAGGTTGAAGTGCAGTATGAAACAGCGAAGCGAAGCAACGATAAAGAAACACGTGCTCGCCATCTTGAAGCAATGTTTCAAATGCGATAAGGAACTGTCGTTCTGTGACGTCACACAGTCGTGCAGTCACGCCCATTGGTGACCTCACAATGAAGGGTTCTGTTGGCTGTCGGTTCTTATAGTCGCATTGGAATGGAATTTCATTTCGACGAAGTTTCGTTCGCTCGTCGATGATGAGCGGTCGTCATTTCTTTGCGTATATTTGCCATCACAATTACTGTGTTATCCCGTCATTTTAAAAATATTCTCAGCATGGTGACCAGGCATTTCCGAGCAGGTCTAACCCTCTGGCCGATGTAACGAATGTCTTCAGGACCGTCTATATATTAGGTACGCATTTCTGCTAAATTGCACCAATCATGAGGTTGGGCAGGCCTGGGAGGATTGTTGGTTCGTTATTATTGCCAAATGATGTTACTCTTATTATTGGTGTGAATGTTATGAATTTAAATGTTATATACTTTGTTACAATGTTATCGTTGTGTCTCTTGTTCATTTGGAAAGCCATGCCGTGGAAGGACCTATTCAGCTTCTCTCTACACACCTGAGGATGGTGTCTGTCAAAAACATTGAAAGCCTAACGAACTGAGGTGGTCACAACGATCATTCGGTTGTATCACATTCCACATCAGAACGCTCAAGCAAAAGTACACAAAGAACATGGCGCACGCACACACACACACACACACACACACACAAACACACACACACACACACACACACATACACACACGTGGATATATCGCGACCTGGCAGGAATCCTTTGCACCTCTGCAAGCCGCCTGTGTAGATAACAACCAACGTCACAAACATTGACACACACACGGACACACACAAACAGGCCCATTCGGTTCAGAGTAACTCAGCTCCAGCGAGGTGGAAACGAGCAGCTGTGCATGTCCCCGTGCACATGGAAGGTTGTCGAACCGCACCTTCAAACCAGGTAAAACGTACACGCATATCTTCCCACTCGTTCAAAGCTCACGTGTTGAAGTAGTACCAGGGAACCGAGGTTGAAGTGCAGTATGAAACAGCGAAGCGAAGCAACGATAAAGAAACACGTGCTCGCCATCTTGAAGCAATGTTTCAAATGCGATAAGGAACTGTCGTTCTGTGACGTCACACAGTCGTGCAGTCACGCCCATTGGTGTCCTCACAATGAAGGGTTCTGTTGGCTGTCGTTTCTTATAGTCGCATTGAAATGGAATTTCATTTCGACGAAGTTTCGTTCGCTCGTCGATGATGAGCGGTCGTCATTTCTTTGCGTATATTTGCCATCACAATTACTGTGTTATCCCGTCATTTAAAAAATATTCTCAGCATGGTGACCAGGCATTTCCGAGCAGGTCTAACCCTCTGGCCGATGTAACGAATGTCTTCAGGACCGTCTATATATTATGTACGCATTTCTGCTAAATTGGACCAATCATGAGGTTGGGCAGGCCTGGAAGGATTGTTGGTTCGTTATTATTGACAAATGATGTTACTCTTATTATTGGTGTTTATGTTATTAGTATTAATTGTTATATACTTTGTTACAATGTTATCGTTGTGTCTCTTGTTCATTTGGAAAGCCATGCCATGGAAGGACCTATTCAGCTTGTCTCTACACACCTGAGGATGGTGTCTGTCAAGAACATTGAAAGCCTAACGAACTGAGGAGGTCACAACGATCATTCGGTTGTATCACATTCCACATCAGAACGCTCAAGCAAAAGTACACAAAGAACATGGCGCACGCACACACACACACACACACACACACACACACACACACACACACACACACACACAAACACACACACACACACACACGTGGATATATCGCGACCTGGCAGGAATCCGTTGCA
>NC_136261.1:137457373-137459873 GCF_964187855.1 Myxine glutinosa
ACACACACACACACACACACACACACACACACACACACACACACACACACAAACACACACACACACACACACACACACACACACACGTGGATATATCGCGACCTGGCAGGAATCCGTTGCACCTCTGCAAGCCGCATGTGTAGATAACAACCAACGTCGCAAACATTGACACACACGGACACACACAAACAGGCCCATTCGGTTCAGAGTAACTCAGCTCCAGCGAGGTGGAAACGAGCAGCTGTGCATGTCCCCGTGCACATGGAAGGTTGTCGAACCGCACCTTCAAACCAGTTAAAACGTACACGCAAATCTTCCCACTCGTTCAAAGCTCACGTGTTGAAGTAGTACCAGGTAACCGATGTTGAAGTGCAGTATGAAACAGCGAAGCGAAGCAACGAGAAAGAAACACGTGCTCGCCATCTTGAAGCAATGTTTCAAATGCGATAAGGAACTGTCGTTCTGTGACGTCACACAGTCGTGCAGTCACGCCCATTGGTGACCTCACAATGAAGGGTTCTGTTGGCTGTCGTTTCTTATAGTCGCATTGAAATGGAATTTCATTTCGACGAAGTTTCGTTCGCTCGTCGATGATGAGCGGTTGTCATTTCTTTGCGTATATTTGCCATCACAATTACTGTGTTATCCCGTCATTTAAAAAATATTCTCAGCATGGTGACCAGGCATTTCCGAGCAGGTCTAACCCTCTGGCCGATGTAACGAATGTCTTCAGGACCGTCTATATATTATGTACGCATTTCTGCTAAAATGGACCAATTATGAGGTTGGGCAGGCCTGGGAGGATTGTTGGTTCGTTATTATTGCCAAATGGTGTTACTCTTATTATTGGTGTTAATGTTATTAGTATTAATTGTTATATACTTTGTTACAATGTTATCGTTGTGTCTCTTGTTCATTTGGAAAGCCATGCCATGGAAGGACCTATTCAGCTTCTCTCTACACACCTGAGGATGGTGTCTGTCAAAAACATTGAAAGCCAAACGAACTGAGGAGGTCACAACGATCATTCGGTTGTATCACATTCCACATCAGAACGCTCATGCATGAGTACACAAAGAACATGGCGCACGCACGCGCACACACACACACACACACACACACACACACACACACACACACACACACACACACACACACACACACACACACACACACACACACGTGGATATCGCGACCTGGCAGGAATCCGTTGCACCTCTGCAAGCCGCATGTAGAGATAACAACCAACGTCGCAAACATTGACACACACGGACACACACAAACAGGCCCATTCGGTTCAGAGTAACTCAGCTCCAGCGAGGTGGAAACGAGCAGCTGTGCATGTCCCCGTGCACATGGAAGGTTGTCGAACCGCACCTTCAAACCAGTTAAAACGTACACGCAAATCTTCCCACTCGTTCAAAGCTCACGTGTTGAAGTAGTACCAGGTAACCGAGGTTGAAGTGCAGTATGAAACAGCGAAGCGAAGCAACGAGAAAGAAACACGTGCTCGCCATCTTGAAGCAATGTTTCAAATGCGATAAGGAACTGTCGTTCTGTGACGTCACACAGTCGTGCAGTCACGCCCATTGGTGACCTCACAATGAAGGGTTCTGTTGGCTGTCGGTTCTTATAGTCGCATTGAAATGGAATTTCATTTCGACGAAGTTTCGTTCGCTCGTCGATGATGAGCGGTCGTCATTTCTTTGCGTATATTTGCCATCACAATTACTGTGTTATCCCGTCATTTAAAAAATATTCTCAGCATGGTGACCAGGCATTTCCGAGCAGGTCTAACCCTCTGGCCGATGTAACGAATGTCTTCAGGACCGTCTATATATTATGTACGCATTTCTGCTAAATTGGACCAATCATGAGGTTGGGCAGGCCTGGAAGGATTGTTGGTTCGTTATTATTGACAAATGATGTTACTCTTATTATTGGTGTTTATGTTCTTAGTATTAATTGTTATATACTTTGTTACAATGTTATCGTTGTGTCTCTTGTTCATTTGGAAAGCCATGCCATGGAAGGACCTATTCAGCTTGTCTCTACACACCTGAGGATGGTGTCTGTCAAGAACATTGAAAGCCTAACGAACTGAGGAGGTCACAACGATCATTCGGTTGTATCACATTCCACATCAGAACGCTCAAGCAAAAGTACACAAAGAACATGGCGCACGCACACACACACACACACACACACACACACACACACACACACACACACACACACACACACACACAAACACACACACACACACACACACACACACACACACACGTGGATATATCGCGACCTGGCAGGAATCCGTTGCACCTCTGCAAGCCGCATGTGTAGATAACAACCAACGTCGCAAACATTGACACACACGGACACACACAAACAGGCCCATTCGGTTCAGAGTAACTCAGCTCCAGCGAGGTGGAAACGAGCAGCTGTGCATGTCCCCGTGCACATGGAAGGTTGTCGAACCGCACCTTCAAACCAGTTAAAA
>NC_136261.1:137472373-137479873 GCF_964187855.1 Myxine glutinosa
GGAAGGACCTATTCAGCTTCTCTCTACACACCTGAGGATGGTGTCTGTCAAAAACATTGAAAGCCAAACGAACTGAGGAGGTCACAACGATCATTCGGTTGTATCACATTCCACATCAGAACGCTCATGCATGAGTACACAAAGAACATGGCGCACGCACGCGCACACACACACACACACACACACACACACACACACACACACACACACGCACACACACGTGGATATATCGCGACCTGGCAGGAATCCGTTGCATCTCTGCAAGCCGCATGTGTAGATAACAACCAACGTCGCAAACATTGACACACACGGACACACACAAACAGGCCCATCGGTTCAGAGTAACTCAGCTCCAGCGAGGTGGAAACGAGCAGCTCTGCATGTCCCCGTGCACATGGAAGGTTGTCGAACCGCACCTTCAAACCAGTTAAAACGTACACGCAAATCTTCCACTCGTTCAAAGCTCACGTGTTGAAGTAGTACCAGGGAACCGAGGTTGAAGTGCAGTATGAAACAGCGAAGCGAAGCAACGAGAAAGAAACACGTGCTCGCCATCTTGAAGCAATGTTTCAAATGCGATAAGGAACTGTCGTTCTGTGACGTCACACAGTCGTGCAGTCACGCCCATTGGTGACCTCACAATGAAGGGTTCTGTTGGCTGTCGGTTCTTATAGTCGCATTGAAATGGAATTTCATTTCGACGAAGTTTCGTTCGCTCGTCGATGATGAGCGGTCGTCATTTATTTGCGTATATTTGCCATCACAATTACTGTGTTATCCCGTCATTTTTAAAATATTCTCAGCATGGTGACCAGGCATTTCCGAGCCGGTCTAACCCTCTGGCCGATGTAACGAATGTCTTCAGGACCGTCTATATATTAGGTACGCATTTCTGCTAAATTGCACCAATCATGAGGTTGGGCAGGCCTGGGAGGATTGTTGGTTCGTTATTATTGCCAAATGATGTTACTCTTATTATTGGTGTGAATGTTATGAGTATTAAATGTTATATACTTTGTTACAATGTTATCGTTGTGTCTCTTGTTCATTTGGAAAGCCATGCCGTGGAAGTACCTATTCAGCTTCTCTCTACACACCTGAGGATGGTGTCTGTCAAAAACATTGAAAGCCTAACGAACTGAGGTGGTCACAACTATCATTCGGTTGTATCACATTCCACATCAGAACGCTCAAGCATAAGTACACAAAGAACATGGCGCACGCACGCACACGCACATACACACACGTGGATATATCGCGACCTGGCAGGAATCCTTTGCACCTCTGCAAGCCGCCTGTGTAGATAACAACCAACGTCGCAAACATTGACACACACGGACACACACAAACAGGCCCATTCGGTTCAGAGTAACTCAGCTCCAGCGAGGTGGAAACGAGCAGCTGTGCATGTCCCCGTGCACATGGAAGGTTGTCGAACCGCACCTTCAAACCAGTTAAAACGTACACGCAAATCTTCCCACTCGTTCAAAGCTCACGTGTTGAAGTAGTACCAGGTAACCGAGGTTGAAGTGCAGTATGAAACAGCGAAGCGAAGCAACGAGAAAGAAACACGTGCTCGCCATCTTGAAGCAATGTTTCAAATGCGATAAGGAACTGTCGTTCTGTGACGTCACACAGTCGTGCAGTCACACCCATTGGTGACCTCACAATGAAGGGTTCTGTTGGCTGTCGGTTCTTATAGTCGCATTGAAATGGAATTTCATTTCGACGAAGTTTCGTTCGCTCGTCGATGATGAGCGGTCGTCATTTCTTTGCGTATATTTGCCATCACAATTACTGTGTTATCCCGTCATTTTAAAAATATTCTCAGCATGGTGACCAGGCATTTCCGAGCAGGTCTAACCCTCTGGCCGATGTAACGAATGTCTTCAGGACCGTCTATATATTATGTACGCATTTCTGCTAAAATGGACCAATCATGAGGTTGGGCAGGCCTGGGAGGATTGTTGGTTCGTTAATATTGCCAAATGATGTTACTCTTATTATTGGTGTTAATGTTATTAGTATTAATTGTTATATACTTTGTTACAATGTTATCGTTGTGTCTCTTGTTCATTTGGAAAGCCATGCCATGGAAGGACCTATTCAGCTTCTCTCTACACACCTGAGGATGGTATCTGTCAAAAACATTGAAAGCCAAACGAACTGAGGAGGTCACAACGATCATTCGGTTGTATCACATTCCACATCAGAACGCTCATGCATAAGTACACAAAGAACATGGCGCACGCACGCGCACACACACACACACACACACACACACACACACACACACACACACACACACACACACACACACACACACACACATACACACACGTGGATATATCGCGACCTGGCAGGAATCCTTTGCACCTCTGCAAGCCGCCTGTGTAGATAACAACCAACGTCACAAACATTGACACACACACGGACACACACAAACAGGCCCATTCGGTTCAGAGTAACTCAGCTCCAGCGAGGTGGAAACGAGCAGCTGTGCATGTCCCCGTGCACATGGAAGGTTGTCGAACCGCACCTTCAAACCAGGTAAAACGTACACGCATATCTTCCCACTCGTTCAAAGCTCACGTGTTGAAGTAGTACCAGGGAACCGAGGTTGAAGTGCAGTATGAAACAGCGAAGCGAAGCAACGATAAAGAAACACGTGCTCGCCATCTTGAAGCAATGTTTCAAATGCGATAAGGAACTGTCGTTCTGTGACGTCACACAGTCGTGCAGTCACGCCTATTGGTGTCCTCACAATGAAGGGTTCTGTTGGCTGTCGGTTCTTATAGTCGCATTGAAATGGAATTTCATTTCGACGAAGTTTCGTTCGCTCGTCGATGATGAGCGGTCGTCATTTCTTTGCGTATATTTGCCATCACAATTACTGTGTTATCCCGTCATTTTTAAAATATTCTCAGCATGGTCACCAGGCATTTCCGAGCCGGTCTAACCCTCTGGCCGATGTAACGAATGTCTTCAGGACCGTCTATATATTAGGTACGCATTTCTGCTAAATTGCACCAATCATGAGGTTAGGCAGGCCTGGGAGGATTGTTGGTTCGTTATTATTGCCAAATGATGTTACTCTTATTATTGGTGTGAATGTTATGAGTATTAAATGTTATATACTTTGTTACAATGTTATCGTTGTGTCTCTTGTTCATTTGGAAAGCCATGCCGTGGAAGGACCTATTCAGCTTCTCTCTACACACCTGAGGATGGTGTCTGTCAAAAACATTGAAAGCCTAACGAACTGAGGTCGTCACAACGATCATTCGGTTGTATCACATTCCACATCAGAACGTTCAAGCATAAGTACACAAAGAACATGGCGCACGCACGCACACGCACATACACACACGTGGATATATCGCGACCTGGCAGGAATCCTTTGCACCTCTGCAAGCCGCCTGTGTAGATAACAACCAACGTCACAAACATTGACACACACACGGACACACACAAACAGGCCCATTCGGTTCAGAGTAACTCAGCTCCAGCGAGGTGGAAACGAGCAGCTGTGCATGTCCCCGTGCACATGGAAGGTTGTCGAACCGCACCTTCAAACCACGTAAAACGTACGCGCAAATCTTCCCACTCGTTCAAAGCTCACGTGTTGAAGTAGTACCAGGGAACCGAGGTTGAAGTGCAGTATGAAACAGCGAAGCGAAGCAACGATAAAGAAACACGTGCTCGCCATCTTGAAGCAATGTTTCAAATGCGATAAGGAACTGTCGTTCTGTGACGTCACACAGTCGTGCAGTCACGCCCATTGGTGACCTCACAATGAAGGGTTCTGTTGGCTGTCGGTTCTTATAGTCGCATTGAAATGGAATTTCATTTCGACGAAGTTTCGTTCGCTCGTCGATGATGAGCGGTCGTCATTTCTTTGCGTATATTTGCCATCACAATTACTGTGTTATCCCGTCATTTTAAAAATATTCTCAGCATGGTGACCAGGCATTTCCGAGCAGGTCTAACCCTCTGGCCGATGTAACGAATGTCTTCAGGACCGTCTATATATTATGTACGCATTTCTGCTAAATTGGACCAATCATGAGGTTGGGCAGGCCTGGAAGGATTGTTGGTTCGTTATTATTGACAAATGATGTTACTCTTATTATTGGTGTTTATGTTATTAGTATTAATTGTTATATACTTTGTTACAATGTTATCGTTGTGTCTCTTGTTCATTTGGAAAGCCATGCCATGGAAGGACCTATTCAGCTTCTCTCTACACACCTGAGGATGGTGTCTGTCAAAAACATTGAAAGCCAAACGAACTGAGGAGGTCACAACGATCATTCGGTTGTATCACATTCCACATCAGAACGCTCATGCATGAGTACACAAAGAACATGGCGCACGCACGCGCACACACACACACACACACACACACACACACACACACACACACACACACACACACACACACACACACACACACACGTGGATATCGCGACCTGGCAGGAATCCGTTGCACCTCTGCAAGCCGCATGTAGAGATAACAACCAACGTCGCAAACATTGACACACACGGACACACACAAACAGGCCCATTCGGTTCAGAGTAACTCAGCTCCAGCGAGGTGGAAACGAGCAGCTGTGCATGTCCCCGTGCACATGGAAGGTTGTCGAACCGCACCTTCACACCAGTTAAAACGTGCACGCAAATCTTCCCACTCGTTCAAAGCTCACGTGTTGAAGTAGTACCAGGTAACCGAGGTTGAAGTGCAGTATGAAACAGCGAAGCGAAGCAACGAGAAAGAAACACGTGCTCGCCATCTTGAAGCAATGTTTCAAATGCGATAAGGAACTGTCGTTCTGTGACGTCACACAGTCGTGCAGTCACGCCCATTGGTGACCTCACAATGAAGGGTTCTGTTGGCTGTCGGTTCTTATAGTCGCATTGAAATGGACTTTCATTTCGACGAAGTTTCGTTCGCTCGTCGATGATGAACGGTCGTCATTTCTTTGCGTATATTTGCCATCACAATTACTGTGTTATCCCGTCATTTTTAAAATATTCTCAGCATGGTGACCAGGCATTTCCGAGCAGGTCTAACCCTCTGGCCGATGTAACGAATGTCTTCAGGACCGTGTATATATTAGGTACGCATTTCTGCTAAATTGCACCAATCATGAGGTTGGGCAGGCCTGGGAGGATTGTTGGTTCGTTATTATTGCCAAATGATGTTACTCTTATTATTGGTGTGAATGTTATGAGTATTAAATGTTATATACTTTGTTACAATGTTATCGTTGTGTCTCTTGTTCATTTGGAAAGCCATGCCGTGGAAGGACATATTCAGCTTCTCTCTACACACCTGAGGATGGTGTCTGTCAAAAACATTGAAAGCCTAACGAACTGAGGTGGTCACAACGATCATTCGGTTGTATCACATTCCACATCAGAACGCTCAAGCAAAAGTACACAAAGAACATGGCGCACGCACACACACACACACACACACACACACACACACACACACAAACAAACACACACACACACACACACACACGCACACACACGTGGATATATCGCGACCTGGCAGGAATCCGTTGCATCTCTGCAAGCCGCATGTGTAGATAACAACCAACGTCGCAAACATTGACACACACGGACACACACAAACAGGCCCATTCGGTTCAGAGTAACTCAGCTCCAGCGAGGTGGAAACGAGCAGCTGTGCATGTCCCCGTGCACATGGAAGGTTGTCGAACCGCACCTTCAAACCAGTTAAAACGTACACGCAAATCTTCCCACTCGTTCAAAGCTCACGTGTTGAAGTAGTACCAGGTAACCGAGGTTGAAGTGCAGTATGAAACAGCGAAGCGAAGCAACGAGAAAGAAACACGTGCTCGCCATCTTGAAGCAATGTTTCAAATGCGATAAGGAACTGTCGTTCTGTGACGTCACACAGTCGTGCAGTCACGCCCATTGGTGACCTCACAATGAAGGGTTCTGTTGGCTGTCGGTTCTTATAGTCGCATTGAAATGGAATTTCATTTCGACGAAGTTTCGTTCGCTCGTCGATGATGAGCGGTCGTCATTTCTTTGCGTATATTTGCCATCACAATTACTGTGTTATCCCGTCATTTTTAAAATATTCTCAGCATGGTGACCAGGCATTTCCGAGCCGGTCTAACCCTCTGGCCGATGTAACGAATGTCTTCAGGACCGTCTATATATTAGGTACGCATTTCTGCTAAATTGCACCAATCATGAGGTTGGGCAGGCCTGGGAGGATTGTTGGTTCGTTATTATTGCCAAATGATGTTACTCTTATTATTGGTGTGAATGTTATGAGTATTAAATGTTATATACTTTGTTACAATGTTATCGTTGTGTCTCTTGTTCATTTGGAAAGCCATGCCGTGGAAGTACCTATTCAGCTTCTCTCTACACACCTGAGGATGGTGTCTGTCAAAAACATTGAAAGCCTAACGAACTGAGGTGGTCACAACGATCATTCGGTTGTATCACATTCCACATCAGAACGCTCAAGCATAAGTACACAAAGAACATGGCGCACGCACGCACACGCACATACACACACGTGGATATATCGCGACCTGGCAGGAATCCTTTGCACCTCTGCAAGCCGCCTGTGTAGATAACAACCAACGTCGCAAACATTGACACACACGGACACACACAAACAGGCCCATTCGGTTCAGAGTAACTCAGCTCCAGCGAGGTGGAAACGAGCAGCTGTGCATGTCCCCGTGCACATGGAAGGTTGTCGAACCGCACCTTCAAACCAGTTAAAACGTACACGCAAATCTTCCCACTCGTTCAAAGCTCACGTGTTGAAGTAGTACCAGGTAACCGAGGTTGAAGTGCAGTATGAAACAGCGAAGCGAAGCAACGAGAAAGAAACACGTGCTCGCCATCTTGAAGCAATGTTTCAAATGCGATAAGGAACTGTCGTTCTGTGACGTCACACAGTCGTGCAGTCACGCCCATTGGTGACCTCACAATGAAGGGTTCTGTTGGCTGTCGGTTCTTATAGTCGCATTGAAATGGAATTTCATTTCGACGAAGTTTCGTTCGCTCGTCGATGATGAGCGGTCGTCATTTCTTTGCGTATATTTGCCATCACAATTACTGTGTTATCCCGTCATTTTAAAAATATTCTCAGCATGGTGACCAGGCATTTCCGAGCAGGTCTAACCCTCTGGCCGATGTAACGAATGTCTTCAGGACCGTCTATATATTATGTACGCATTTCTGCTAAAATGGACCAATCATGAGGTTGGGCAGGCCTGGGAGGATTGTTGGTTCGTTAATATTGCCAAATGATGTTACTCTTATTATTGGTGTTAATGTTATTAGTATTAATTGTTATATACTTTGTTACAATGTTATCGTTGTGTCTCTTGTTCATTTGGAAAGCCATGCCATGGAAGGACCTATTCAGCTTCTCTCTACACACCTGAGGATGGTATCTGTCAAAAACATTGAAAGCCAAACGAACTGAGGTGGTCA
>NC_136261.1:137484873-137492373 GCF_964187855.1 Myxine glutinosa
GTATATTTGCCATCACAATTACTGTGTTATCCCGTCATTTAAAAAATATTCTCAGCATGGTGACCAGGCATTTCCGAGCAGGTCTAACCCTCTGGCCGATGTAACGAATGTCTTCAGGACCGTCTATATATTATGTACGCATTTCTGCTAAATTGGACCAATCATGAGGTTGGGCAGGCCTGGAAGGATTGTTGGTTCGTTATTATTGACAAATGATGTTACTCTTATTATTGGTGTTTATGTTATTAGTATTAATTGTTATATACTTTGTTACAATGTTATCGTTGTGTCTCTTGTTCATTTGGAAAGCCATGCCATGGAAGGACCTATTCAGCTTGTCTCTACACACCTGAGGATGGTGTCTGTCAAAAACATTGAAAGCCAAACGAACTGAGGAGGTCACAACGATCATTCGGTTGTATCACATTCCACATCAGAACGCTCATGCGTGAGTACACAAAGAACATGGCGCACGCACGCGCACACACACACACACACACACACACACACACACACACACACACACACACACACACACGTGGATATCGCGACCTGGCAGGAATCCGTTGCACCTCTGCAAGCCGCATGTAGAGATAACAACCAACGTCGCAAACATTGACACACACGAACACACACAAACAGGCCCATTCGGTTCAGAGTAACTCAGCTCCAGCGAGGTGGAAACGAGCAGCTGTGCATGTCCCCGTGCACATGGAAGGTTGTCGAACCGCACCTTCAAACCAGTTAAAACGTACACGCAAATCTTCCCACTCGTTCAAAGCTCACGTGTTGAAGTAGTACCAGGTAACCGAGGTTGAAGTGCAGTATGAAACAGCGAAGCAAAGCAACGAGAAAGAAACACGTGCTCGCCATCTTGAAGCAATGTTTCAAATGCGATAAGGAACTGTCGTTCTGTGACGTCACACAGTCGTGCAGTCACGCCCATTGGTGACCTCACAATGAAGGGTTCTGTTGGCTGTCGGTTCTTATAGTCGCATTGAAATGGAATTTCATTTCGACGAAGTTTCGTTCGCTCGTCGATGATGAGCGGTCGTCATTTCTTTGCGTATATTTGCCATCACAATTACTGTGTTATCCCGTCATTTTTAAAATATTCTCAGCATGGTGACCAGGCATTTCCGAGCCGGTCTAACCCTCTGGCCGATGTAACGAATGTCTTCAGGACCGTCTATATATTAGGTACGCATTTCTGCTAAATTGCACCAATCATGAGGTTGGGCAGGCCTGGGAGGATTGTTGGTTCGTTATTATTGCCAAATGATGTTACTCTTATTATTGGTGTGAATGTTATGAGTATTAAATGTTATATACTTTGTTACAATGTTATCGTTGTGTCTCTTGTTCATTTGGAAAGCCATGCCGTGGAAGTACCTATTCAGCTTCTCTCTACACACCTGAGGATGGTGTCTGTCAAAAACATTGAAAGCCTAACGAACTGAGGTGGTCACAACGATCATTCGGTTGTATCACATTCCACATCAGAACGCTCAAGCATAAGTACACAAAGAACATGGCGCACGCACGCACACGCACATACACACACGTGGATATATCGCGACCTGGCAGGAATCCTTTGCACCTCTGCAAGCCGCCTGTGTAGATAACAACCAACGTCGCAAACATTGACACACACGGACACACACAAACAGGCCCATTCGGTTCAGAGTAACTCAGCTCCAGCGAGGTGGAAACGAGCAGCTGTGCATGTCCCCGTGCACATGGAAGGTTGTCGAACCGCACCTTCAAACCAGTTAAAACGTACACGCAAATCTTCCCACTCGTTCAAAGCTCACGTGTTGAAGTAGTACCAGGTAACCGAGGTTGAAGTGCAGTATGAAACAGCGAAGCGAAGCAACGAGAAAGAAACACGTGCTCGCCATCTTGAAGCAATGTTTCAAATGCGATAAGGAACTGTCGTTCTGTGACGTCACACAGTCGTGCAGTCACGCCCATTGGTGACCTCACAATGAAGGGTTCTGTTGGCTGTCGGTTCTTATAGTCGCATTGAAATGGAATTTCATTTCGACGAAGTTTCGTTCGCTCGTCGATGATGAGCGGTCGTCATTTCTTTGCGTATATTTGCCATCACAATTACTGTGTTATCCCGTCATTTTAAAAATATTCTCAGCATGGTGACCAGGCATTTCCGAGCAGGTCTAACCCTCTGGCCGATGTAACGAATGTCTTCAGGACCGTCTATATATTATGTACGCATTTCTGCTAAAATGGACCAATCATGAGGTTGGGCAGGCCTGGGAGGATTGTTGGTTCGTTAATATTGCCAAATGATGTTACTCTTATTATTGGTGTTAATGTTATTAGTATTAATTGTTATATACTTTGTTACAATGTTATCGTTGTGTCTCTTGTTCATTTGGAAAGCCATGCCTTGGAAGGACCTATTCAGCTTCTCTCTACACACCTGAGGATGGTATCTGTCAAAAACATTGAAAGCCAAACGAACTGAGGTGGTCACAACGATCATTCGGTTGTATCACATTCCACATCAGAACGCTCATGCATAAGTACACAAAGAACATGGCGCACGCACGCGCACACACACACACACACACACACACACACACACACACACACACACACACACACACACACACACATACACACACGTGGATATATCGCGACCTGGCAGGAATCCTTTGCACCTCTGCAAGCCGCCTGTGTAGATAACAACCAACGTCACAAACATTGACACACACACGGACACACACAAACAGGCCCATTCGGTTCAGAGTAACTCAGCTCCAGCGAGGTGGAAACGAGCAGCTGTGCATGTCCCCGTGCACATGGAAGGTTGTCGAACCGCACCTTCAAACCAGGTAAAACGTACACGCATATCTTCCCACTCGTTCAAAGCTCACGTGTTGAAGTAGTACCAGGGAACCGAGGTTGAAGTGCAGTATGAAACAGCGAAGCGAAGCAACGATAAAGAAACACGTGCTCGCCATCTTGAAGCAATGTTTCAAATGCGATAAGGAACTGTCGTTCTGTGACGTCACACAGTCGTGCAGTCACGCCCATTGGTGTCCTCACAATGAAGGGTTCTGTTGGCTGTCGGTTCTTATAGTCGCATTGAAATGGAATTTCATTTCGACGAAGTTTCGTTCGCTCGTCGATGATGAGCGGTCGTCATTTCTTTGCGTATATTTGCCATCACAATTACTGTGTTATCCCGTCATTTAAAAAATATTCTCAGCATGGTGACCAGGCATTTCCGAGCAGGTCTAACCCTCTGGCCGATGTAACGAATGTCCTCAGGACCGTCTATATATTATGTACGCATTTCTGCTAAATTGGACCAATCATGAGGTTGGGCAGGCCTGGAAGGATTGTTGGTTCGTTATTATTGACAAATGATGTTACTCTTATTATTGGTGTTTATGTTATTAGTATTAATTGTTATATACTTTGTTACAATGTTATCGTTGTGTCTCTTGTTCATTTGGAAAGCCATGCCATGGAAGGACCTATTCAGCTTGTCTCTACACACCTGAGGATGGTGTCTGTCAAAAACATTGAAAGCCAAACGAACTGAGGAGGTCACAACGATCATTCGGTTGTATCACATTCCACATCAGAACGCTCATGCATGAGTACACAAAGAACATGGCGCACGCACGCGCACACACACACACACACACACACACACACACACACACACACACACACACACACACACACACACACACACACACACACACACACACACACACACACACACGTGGATATCGCGACCTGGCAGGAATCCGTTGCACTAACAACCAACGTCGCAAACATTGACACACACGAACACACACAAACAGGCCCATTCGGTTCAGAGTAACTCAGCTCCAGCGAGGTGGAAACGAGCAGCTGTGCATGTCCCCGTGCACATGGAAGGTTGTCGAACCGCACCTTCAAACCAGTTAAAACGTACACGCAAATCTTCCCACTCGTTCAAAGCTCACGTGTTGAAGTAGTACCAGGTAACCGAGGTTGAAGTGCAGTATGAAACAGCGAAGCGAAGCAACGAGAAAGAAACACGTGCTCGCCATCTTGAAGCAATGTTTCAAATGCGATAAGGAACTGTCGTTCTGTGACGTCACACAGTCGTGCAGTCACGCCCATTGGTGACCTCACAATGAAGGGTTCTGTTGGCTGTCGGTTCTTATAGTCGCATTGAAATGGAATTTCATTTCGACGAAGTTTCGTTCGCTCGTCGATGATGAACGGTCGTCATTTCTTTGCGTGTATTTGCCATCACAATTACTGTGTTATCCCGTCATTTAAAAAATATTCTCAGCATGGTGACCAGGCATTTCCGAGCAGGTCTAACCCTCTGGCCGATGTAACGAATGTCTTCAGGACCGTGTATATATTAGGTACGCATTTCTGCTAAATTGCACCAATCATGAGGTTGGGCAGGCCTGGGAGGATTGTTGGTTCGTTATTATTGCCAAATGATGTTACTCTTATTATTGGTGTGAATGTTATGAGTATTAAATGTTATATACTTTGTTACAATGTTATCGTTGTGTCTCTTGTTCATTTGGAAAGCCATGCCGTGGAAGTACCTATTCAGCTTCTCTCTACACACCTGAGGATGGTGTCTGTCAAAAACATTGAAAGCCTAACGAACTGAGGTGGTCACAACGATCATTCGGTTGTATCACATTCCACATCAGAACGCTCAAGCAAAAGTACACAAAGAACATGGCGCACGCACACACACACACACACACACACACACACACACACACACACAAACACACACACACACACACACACACACGCACACACACGTGGATATATCGCGACCTGGCAGGAATCCGTTGCATCTCTGCAAGCCGCATGTGTAGATAACAACCAACGTCGCAAACATTGACACACACGGACACACACAAACAGGCCCATTCGGTTCAGAGTAACTCAGCTCCAGCGAGGTGGAAACGAGCAGCTGTGCATGTCCCCGTGCACATGGAAGGTTGTCGAACCGCACCTTCAAACCAGTTAAAACGTACACGCAAATCTTCCCACTCGTTCAAAGCTCACGTGTTGAAGTAGTACCAGGTAACCGAGGTTGAAGTGCAGTATGAAACAGCGAAGCGAAGCAACGAGAAAGAAACACGTGCTCGCCATCTTGAAGCAATGTTTCAAATGCGATAAGGAACTGTCGTTCTGTGACGTCACACAGTCGTGCAGTCACGCCCATTGGTGACCTCACAATGAAGGGTTCTGTTGGCTGTCGGTTCTTATAGTCGCATTGAAATGGAATTTCATTTCGACGAAGTTTCGTTCGCTCGTCGATGATGAGCGGTCGTCATTTCTTTGCGTATATTTGCCATCACAATTACTGTGTTATCCCGTCATTTTTAAAATATTCTCAGCATGGTGACCAGGCATTTCCGAGCCGGTCTAACCCTCTGGCCGATGTAACGAATGTCTTCAGGACCGTCTATATATTAGGTACGCATTTCTGCTAAATTGCACCAATCATGAGGTTGGGCAGGCCTGGGAGGATTGTTGGTTCGTTATTATTGCCAAATGATGTTACTCTTATTATTGGTGTGAATGTTATGAGTATTAAATGTTATATACTTTGTTACAATGTTATCGTTGTGTCTCTTGTTCATTTGGAAAGCCATGCCGTGGAAGTACCTATTCAGCTTCTCTCTACACACCTGAGGATGGTGTCTGTCAAAAACATTGAAAGCCTAACGAACTGAGGTGGTCACAACGATCATTCGGTTGTATCACATTCCACATCAGAACGCTCAAGCATAAGTACACAAAGAACATGGCGCACGCACGCACACGCACATACACACACGTGGATATATCGCGACCTGGCAGGAATCCTTTGCACCTCTGCAAGCCGCCTGTGTAGATAACAACCAACGTCGCAAACATTGAAACACACGGACACACACAAACAGGCCCATTCGGTTCAGAGTAACTCAGCTCCAGCGAGGTGGAAACGAGCAGCTGTGCATGTCCCCGTGCACATGGAAGGTTGTCGAACCGCACCTTCAAACCAGTTAAAACGTACACGCAAATCTTCCCACTCGTTCAAAGCTCACGTGTTGAAGTAGTACCAGGTAACCGAGGTTGAAGTGCAGTATGAAACAGCGAAGCGAAGCAACGAGAAAGAAACACGTGCTCGCCATCTTGAAGCAATGTTTCAAATGCGATAAGGAACTGTCGTTCTGTGACGTCACACAGTCGTGCAGTCACGCCCATTGGTGACCTCACAATGAAGGGTTCTGTTGGCTGTCGGTTCTTATAGTCGCATTGAAATGGAATTTCATTTCGACGAAGTTTCGTTCGCTCGTCGATGATGAGCGGTCGTCATTTCTTTGCGTATATTTGCCATCACAATTACTGTGTTATCCCGTCATTTTAAAAATATTCTCAGCATGGTGACCAGGCATTTCCGAGCAGGTCTAACCCTCTGGCCGATGTAACGAATGTCTTCAGGACCGTCTATATATTATGTACGCATTTCTGCTAAAATGGACCAATCATGAGGTTGGGCAGGCCTGGGAGGATTGTTGGTTCGTTAATATTGCCAAATGATGTTACTCTTATTATTGGTGTTAATGTTATTAGTATTAATTGTTATATACTTTGTTACAATGTTATCGTTGTGTCTCTTGTTCATTTGGAAAGCCATGCCATGGAAGGACCTATTCAGCTTCTCTCTACACACCTGAGGATGGTATCTGTCAAAAACATTGAAAGCCAAACGAACTGAGGAGGTCACAACGATCATTCGGTTGTATCACATTCCACATCAGAACGCTCATGCATAAGTACACAAAGAACATGGCGCACGCACGCGCACACACACACACACACACACACACACACACACACACACACACACACACACACACACACACACACACACACACACATACACACACGTGGATATATCGCGACCTGGCAGGAATCCTTTGCACCTCTGCAAGCCGCCTGTGTAGATAACAACCAACGTCACAAACATTGACACACACACGGACACACACAAACAGGCCCATTCGGTTCAGAGTAACTCAGCTCCAGCGAGGTGGAAACGAGCAGCTGTGCATGTCCCCGTGCACATGGAAGGTTGTCGAACCGCACCTTCAAACCAGGTAAAACGTACACGCATATCTTCCCACTCGTTCAAAGCTCACGTGTTGAAGTAGTACCAGGGAACCGAGGTTGAAGTGCAGTATGAAACAGCGAAGCGAAGCAACGATAAAGAAACACGTGCTCGCCATCTTGAAGCAATGTTTCAAATGCGATAAGGAACTGTCGTTCTGTGACGTCACACAGTCGTGCAGTCACGCCCATTGGTGTCCTCACAATGAAGGGTTCTGTTGGCTGTCGGTTCTTATAGTCGCATTGAAATGGAATTTCATTTCGACGAAGTTTCGTTCGCTCGTCGATGATGAGCGGTCGTCATTTCTTTGCGTATATTTGCCATCACAATTACTG
>NC_136261.1:137497373-137500353 GCF_964187855.1 Myxine glutinosa
ACACGCAAATCTTCCCACTCGTTCAAAGCTCACGTGTTGAAGTAGTACCAGGGAACCGAGGTTGAAGTGCAGTATGAAACAGCGAAGCGAAGCAACGAGAAAGAAACACGTGCTCGCCATCTTGAAGCAATGTTTCAAATGCGATAAGGAACTGTCGTTCTGTGACGTCACACAGTCGTGCAGTCACGCCCATTGGTGACCTCACAATGAAGGGTTCTGTTGGCTGTCGGTTCTTATAGTCGCATTGAAATGGAATTTCATTTCGACGAAGTTTCGTTCGCTCGTCGATGATGAGCGGTCGTCATTTCTTTGCGTATATTTGCCATCACAATTACTGTGTTATCCCGTCATTTTAAAAATATTCTCAGCATGGTGACCAGGCATTTCCGAGCAGGTCTAACCCTCTGGCCGATGTAACGAATGTCTTCAGGACCGTCTATATATTATGTACGCATTTCTGCTAAAATGGACCAATCATGAGGTTGGGCAGGCCTGGGAGGATTGTTGGTTCGTTAATATTGCCAAATGATGTTACTCTTATTATTGGTGTTAATGTTATTAGTATTAATTGTTATATACTTTGTTACAATGTTATCGTTGTGTCTCTTGTTCATTTGGAAAGCCATGCCATGGAAGGACCTATTCAGCTTCTCTCTACACACCTGAGGATGGTATCTGTCAAAAACATTGAAAGCCAAACGAACTGAGGAGGTCACAATGATCATTCGGTTGTATCACATTCCACATCAGAACGCTCATGCATAAGTACACAAAGAACATGGCGCACGCACGCGCACACACACACACACACACACACACACACACACACACACGCGTGGATATCGCGACCTGGCAGGAATCCGTTGCACCTCTGCAAGCCGCATGTCGAGATAACAACCAACGTCGCAAACATTGACACACACGGACACACACAAACAGGCCCTTTCGGTTCAGAGTAACTCAGCTCCAGCGAGGTGGGAACGAGCAGCTGTGCATGTCCCCGTGCACATGGAAGGTTGTCGAACCGCACCTTCAAACCAGGTAAAACGTACACGCAAATCTTCCCACTCGTTCAAAGCTCACGTGTTGAAGTAGTACCAGGTAACCGAGGTTGAAGTGCAGTATGAAACAGCGAAGCGAAGCAACGAGAAAGAAACACGTGCTCGCCATCTTGAAGCAATGTTTCAAATGCGATAAGGAACTGTCGTTCTGTGACGTCACACAGTCGTGCAGTCACGCCCATTGGTGACCTCACAATGAAGGGTTCTGTTGGCTGTCGGTTCTTGTAGTCGCATTGAAATGGAATTTCATTTCGACGAAGTTTCGTTCGCTCGTCGATGATGAGCGGTCGTCATTTCTTTGCGTATATATGCCATCACAATTACTGTGTTATCCCGTCATTTTAAAAATATTCTCAGCATGGTGACCAGGCATTTCCGAGCAGGTCTAACCCTCTGGCTGATGTAACGAATGTCTTCAGGACCGTCTCTATATTATGTACGCATTTTTGCTAAATTGGACCAATCATGAGGTTGGGCAGGCCTGGGAGGATTGTTGGTTCGTTATTATTGACAAATGATGTTACTCTTATTATTGGTGTTAATGTTATTAGTATTAATTGTTATATACTTTGTTACAATGTTATCGTTGTGTCTCTTGTTCATTTGGAAAGCCATGCCATGGAAGGACCTATTCAGCTTGTCTCTACACACCTGAGGATGGTGTCTGTCAAGAACATTGAAAGCCTAACGAACTGAGGAGGTCACAACGATCATTCGGTTGTATCACATTCCACATCAGAACGCTCAAGCAAAAGTACACAAAGAACATGGCGCACGCACACACACACACACACACACACACACACACACACACACACACACACACACACACACACACACACGCACACACACGTGGATATATCGCGACCTGGAAGGAATCCGTTGCACCTCTGCAAGCCGCATGTGTAGATAACAACCAACGTCGCAAACATTGACACACACGGACACACACAAACAGGCCCATTCGGTTCAGAGTAACTCAGCTCCAGCGAGGTGGAAACGAGCAGCTGTGCATGTCCCCGTGCACATGGAAGGTTGTCGAACCGCACCTTCAAACCAGTTAAAACGTACACGCAAATCTTCCCACTCGTTCAAAGCTCAGGTGTTGAAGTAGTACCAGGTAACCGAGGTTGAAGTGCAGTATGAAACAGCGAAGCGAAGCAACGAGAAAGAAATACGTGCTCGCTATCTTGAAGCAATGTTTCAAATGCGATAAGGAACTGTCGTTCTGTGACGTCACACAGTCGTGCAGTCACGCCCATTGGTAACCTCACAATGAAGGGTTCTGTTGGCTGTCGGTTCTTATAGTCGCATTGAAATGGAATTTCATTTCGACGAAGTTTCGTTCGCTCGTCGATGATGAGCGGTCGTCATTTCTTTGCGTATATTTGCCATCACAATTACTGTGTTATCCCGTCATTTAAAAAATATTCTCAGCATGGTGACCAGGCATTTCCGAGCCGGTCTAACCCTCTGGCCGATGTAACGAATGTCTTCAGGACCGTCTATATATTAGGTACGCATTTCTGCGAAATTGCACCAATCATGAGGTTAGGCAGGCCTGGGAGGATTGTTGGTTCGTTATTATTGCCAAATGATGTTACTCTTATTATTGGTGTGAATGTTATGAGTATTAAATGTTATATACTTTGTTACAATGTTATCGTTGTGTCTCTTGTTCATTTGGAAAGCCATGCCGTGGAAGGACCTATTCAGCTTCTCTCTACACACCTGAGGATGCTGTCTGTCAAAAACATTGAAAGCCTAACGAACTGAGGTCGTCACAACGATCATTCGGTTGTATCACATTCCACATCAGAACGTTCAAGCATAAGTACACAAAGAACATGGCGCACGCACGCACACGCACATACACACACGTGGATATATCGCGACCTGGCAGGAATCCTTTGCACCTC
>NC_136261.1:137500553-137618053 GCF_964187855.1 Myxine glutinosa
ATTATATATATATATATATATATATATAGATAGATAGATAGATATATATATATATATATATATATATAGATAGATAGATATATATATATATATATATATATATATATATATATATATAGATATATATATATATATATATATATATATATATATATATATATATATATATATATATATATATATATCTACATGTATATCTATATATATATATATCTATATATATATCTATATATATATATTGTTGTGGATATGAGGATTGTGTTTTTTTTGATTGTTTTTATTGCTTTATTCTGGACCCTCCTGCCTCCAGTCTGTTGTATAAAGGTCAAAGGGCGTTCCCTTAATTAATTCCATAAAACATACACGAAGGACACCATATATCCCTGTTCAGTAGTTATATCCTTATTATGTGTATTAGTGTAAGGCTGTGTCTTCCATTAATTTAAATACTCCATTGCACCAAGTGAAATAAGAGTAGATCCCCTTTCATTCACATTGCCCTTCCAACAATTGCCAACTGTTCCCTCCGCGACTCCATTCGCCACGAGGTCGGCTTGGAGAAGAAGGGGGAGGAGCTGCCGACTCCTGGGCGTGCCCGCCCATCGTCATCAAGGGCGGAGCCAGAGGGCCGTGCCGACCATTCAGGGCCGAGGCGAGCTCACCGATGGGCGTGTCCTGGACACCAGCGGCTTGATCGCCTGAGGCGCTATATAGAGCGCGCGCGAAAGCAAGAGAAGATAAGTTGTTGTTGGACTAAGCAAGAGAGGAAGAGTTGGACTAAGAGTTGAACTAAGCGAGAGAGGAAGTTGTTGGACTGGGTTGGACTAAGAAAGAGAGAGGAGAGAAGGGGCAAAGCGAAGCAAAGAGAGGAAGAGTCCTGGAGTTTGTGAGAGAGGGAGAGAGAACCCGTCACGCCAGACCCCCCACCAGCAGCGTTGGCTCCACCAAGCAGCTCCGACCCGTTACCCCGCGCACACGACAGGATCGGTGGCATCGGCGGCCGTCGAGGTCCAGCCCGACGTCCCGTGCGGGATCAAGCTCCAGCCAGCTCCATGCCTTCCTCCCCCTCCAGCCACCCACCTCCTTCCAGCCAATCCACTCTGCAATTCCCCGTGTGAGTCCGTCTTGTTTGTTCTGTCCAGGGTATTAATTAAGCCTGTTTAGATAAGCTAGCGATTTTCACTGTGTCTCTTTGATTCTTCTGTAAATTATTTTATTATCCTTCCTTCTTCTTGGTTACTTTTGGTTGTAAATAGCAAATAAATTATATCCGTATTCCCTACTTCTGTCTTCTTCACATCCTTCGCTTTAGTCTTTTCCCCATTGAATATCTGTGGCGCGATTTTGGCCAACGTTCAGGAATTGGGTTAGTCGGGGTAACTGTTCGGGCGCGGTTGCCATCCGCTCGGCAAACAACATCCTAGCCGTGTCCGTAACAATTGGTGTCGGGAGCGGGATTGGACCCGAAGCGCGCTTAACGCGCTCAAAATTACGAGCTGCCGAAATTTGTTTTGTTTAAGAAAAACCCGAACTTTGAAATCGCGCCATGGCTAGTCAAGGCGACCGGATGCAGGTGGGTGAGCTAGAAGAGGGGTTAGGGGTAACCCAGGACGAGAGGGAAGAAAGAGAGGAGAACAATGAGGAGGTGGTTGAGGAGGTTTCAGGCACGCAAGATGGCGCCCTCGCGCACGAGGTTTCAAGCGCACAAAATGGCGCCTCGCACAAGAGCGCGGTAGCCGCGCCCGCTGCACCAATGGGGGTGGTCCAAATGCAGGCCCTCATGGAGTAATTTATGGCGCAAATGCAGGCGTCCCTCAACCTGCAGAGGGACGAGACGAGGGCTCAGGGTGAGCGAATGGAAAACAGAGCGAGGGGTACTAGTGAGCAATTAAGAGACGGGTTAAACAATATGGGAAATAAATTTAAGGGGTTGGACAATAAATTTGAAGGGTTAGACAACGGGATAAAAGAGGTGAAAAATGGGTTAACGGGGGTGGAAAATAGAATGGCTGCCCAGGAGAATCAGATAGAGGGGGTGAAAAATGGGTTAGAGGGGTTAGAAAACAAGATGGAAAACAAATTGCGGGAAATAGGGGAGCAATCGGCCCGGGAAATTAAACAAATGGGAGAGCAGATAAAGGAGGTGAAAATCGGGGTAGAAACCAAATTAGATGCCCAAAGGGATGAATTAGGACGGATGAGGGCGGCATCCACAAAGGAGATGGGGGAGGAGATACGACGAGGTGTAAGCGAGGAGGTCTCGGGGGTATGCGAGGAGGTAAAGCGAGGTGAAAAGCGTATGGAGAAGGAGGTGAGAAATGGGACGGCAAAGTTACAAGGGGGCATAGAGGACCTGACGCAGGAGGTGGAACAGCTGACGGTGGGACAGACGGAGTTAGTGGAGCAGGTACAAAGGAACACTGCGGTACTAGGAGGGTTAAAAGCGACACAGAAAGAACTAAAAGACGACTTGATAGCGACGAAGAGGGAATGTCAGATGGTACGTGAGGGACTGACAACGAGGTTGGACGAGGTGACAGAAGTAATGGAGATGAAGGACCGGGAGGTGAGGACGCACATAGAAACGGTCAAGGTGGCGTTAGAGGAAGAGATAGAGGGGGCGCACCGGGAAATGAAGGAGGTAAAGGAAAGATTAGAGGAGGTGGAAGAAGGGGTGATTGAAATTAAGAAGAGACGGAGGGAAACTAAGAGGGAGATAAAGGAGGAGGTGATGGAATATGTACAAGGTCGGTGCTCAAATCGTGATGGTGTGCTCACTAACCAAATAAAGAGTTTGCAGGTGGCAGAGGAGGTGCGACGACGAGGTGCCAAGGTGAGTCGCGATATATTCGGAAATGTATATGATGTGAGGGGAGCTTCAGTCGGCTTGGGGGTTGATTTGGATCCGGGTGTTCGTGAGAGGCCGCTGGTGAAGTGTGTGACGGGTACGGTGTGCGAAAGAGGAGGTGTGCGAGAATGTCCGACTCTGGGGTGTGTGAGAAAAAAGTGCGCGCCGAGGAGTGAGTGTGCTGTCGAGAGTGAGTTGGTCGTAGCGCGTGTGCGAGGGGGCACATGGAAGCGCGGAGTGGGGAGTGTTTCAGAGGATGTAACGAGAGAGTGTACACCTGTGGTGAGTGTTACGGAGGGAGTAACGAGAGAGTGTGCGCAAGAGGATACGCGAGAAAGGTGTGTAACGGACGGGTGCATGAGTACAGAGTGCGCTGTCAAAAGTAAGGGTGAGTGCGCGACCGAGTGTGGAGGTGAGAGTAGTGAGAGTGACACGGAGCGTGAGTTGGTTGTGGCAGGTGAGAGAGGATGTACACCTGGAATGGAAGGATGCGCACCTGGAATGGTAGAGCGCGTATGGGAATGCACACTGGAATTGGTAGTGAGGCAAGTGATTGGCTGTGCAAGTGAGAGCACACCTGTGGTTGTCACAGAGGAAGTGACCGAGGAGGGGGCGCGAAGAGGTGTGTTGGTGAGGTGTGCGAACGACGAGTGTGTGCAAAGGTGTGCTGTGGTCAGGTGTGTGACAAAGTCTGTAAGCGGAATGAGTGTACCTGGGTGTGTCAGGGAAGGTGCAATGATAAAGAGCATGGAGACGGCTGGATGTATGAGCAATGAACGGGCTGCGGGGTATAAGCATGCAAGTGGAGCATCGACGGTAACCGGGTTAGCGGTTAGAGCGACGTATAGCCGAATCGGGCCTTCGGTGCGAACCGGGCAGCTTTGCGTGCCGCGGGGATCCGCGGCGGTTTCGAAAGAACCGCCATGCGAGATCCACGCCGGGCCGTGCTTTGAACGGCCGCGTCCGTGCTCCACTAAGCGGAGCGGGCGGCCCTGTAGGAAGGGTCGTCACGACAACCCTTTGTGGTTGAGGCGTTCCGGCAGGTCGAAATCGGGCCATTGGACGGCTCCGTGCCGAGATGGTGCGTGGGATCTCGGCCCGGGTAAGCCCCCGTCCCTGCACCGAATGCCGGACGCATCCAGCCGCCGGCACCAAGCAACCCGCATTCATTGCTCGGCTTTGCGAAGCCGAGCTTTGGAGATGAATTGGCGCACCGAGAGGCACTAGTGAGTAGACGTGTGACGAGGATAGTGTTTTGGACCCGAAATTAGAAAAACAAAATTTGATGATTGGCAAAGGATTGGCAGAGTGATGATTGGCAGATGATTAGTAGTGATTGGCAAATTTTTAATTGGCTGAAATTAGGTGAGCAAAATTTATAGTGAGAGATACCCGATGTGATGGGATGGCAACTCTGCCATCTCTCACACCGGGGGCAAAGGAGCACTAGTTTTATGGGGTTTGGCAGTGAAAACTAGCCCGGGAGGGTTAGGATATTGTGTGTAGGGACCTAGAAGATGACCTTAGGTAACGGTAAGATTAGGTAGTGACAATGATACCTGTAGTGGGGACACAGGTAGATTAGTTTGGATGATAATGACGTGGTATGTGCTTAGTTTAAAGGGAAGACGGGGAGCACTAAGTTGGGAGGGCAACAGGTAGATTAGATGATGCCGTGTGTGTGGTTAAAAGGTGTGATTGCACAGGTGTGCAACTGGACAGGTGTATGGAGCAGTGGTTGAGTGAGTGATAGTGATGTGTATTGTGCTGACCAAATGGTCCAGGAAGGAAGGAGGGTGCAGGTGGCACCAGGTGTGATTGCACAGGTGTGCAACTGGACAGGTGTATGGAGCAGTGGTTGAGTGAGTGATAGTGATGTGTATTGTGCTGACCAAATGGTCCAGGAAGGAAGGAGGGTGCAGGTGGCACCAGGTGTGATTGCACAGGTGTGCAACTACAGGTGAATGGAGAATGGTTGTATGGAATAAATGGTCTGGAATATATGGAGTATTGGAATGGATGGTCGTGGAGTGAGTATGGTGGAAACTGTGGAGTGGAGTGGATGGTGCGAAGGTGTGGATGGGGGAAAGGAGGATGGACCCCATCACGAATACCCGGGGAGGGTAGTGTAAGAGTTAGGTAGAGGGTACAGGTAAATTGTGGTTGGATATTGGCATCTGTGGTGCGGGTAGTTGCACAGGAGTGTAGTGATGGGTGCATTAGTGTTGTGGAAATGGCTGGGCATGTAGCCTGTTAGTGTGTGTAGTTGGTTTGGGCACTCCACCACTGTGAGGATGTCGGCCAGGTGAGGCCGCAGGTGGGCTCTGGGAGCCGGTAGTTGTTGTGGATGGGGCCCGAGGATCCGGAGGACGGACCCGGGTAGCCCAGTGCCAGAGGGCACCGTGGGGTGACAGAGCCAGGAGGGGCCTTCCCCAATTAGATAGGTTAGGGTGAGGAGCTAGGTAAGCTCGGGTGGCAACTACAGTGGTGGAGGTGTGCAGGTGGGTAGACCTGCTGGGAGAGCTGCACGACCCAGCCCGGAAATTGTGCAAGGGCACAGGGAGTTGCATTGGGGGAGTGAGACCCCAAATTGAGAAGCACCACAGTTTGGTCAATGGGAATTGGTTTTTAGAACCCATAGTGTAAGTTGGCCAATGGATTGGCAGGGAAAGACCCCGGGTAGTGTAAAGTGTATTAATGTCATTTAGAGGATAGTTAGGATTAAGAATCTCCTCGCACCATCTGCATCCACTCACCTGAGATGACATACCTCCACACCATGCCAGGTGGTTTTTATTATTTTTATTGTGCAGATGTTTGGAATGTGAGACGCATCATGACGTGGGTGTGACATTGTGCTTGATGTTCCATCTCTTCCTCCCTATGAGGATTGATGATGAATTGGGTGATGGCAAATTTTGGATAGAGGGATTGTGGAGACGAATTTGGTATAGGGGAAATATGGGGAAGACGTGACAGTAGTGACGAATTTGTAAATGTGTAGATTTTTGTAAATATGGGGTAAGGGCAAGGGTAGAGTAGGTGACAGGGGGGGGTGACGTACGGTAGGGACGAGCTTTTCTCACTTCGCTCTCCGTACGCACTTCGCCTTGCATTGCCTTGTTTGTTGTGTACCCTTGTGACCTTACCCCTCGCTCATCTGTCTTTCCCCCCTTTTGTCTCCCACATGAGGACTGTGCGCCACTGGGCACCGAGGGGAGCGTGCGAGAGTCCGCCATTGGGCGCCCGAACCTCTCGCAACCACAGCTGTCTGCATCGATGCACCACCTTATGGACCACATATCTGTGGCTGAGCACCACTTATGGACCCCATGGGTTGGGGCATGGCCCCTCTGCTGGAACCGGCCATGAAGGCCCGAAATCTTGCTGGCGGACCTTGATCACAGGGCACCGATGCCCCACAGGTGAACCACACTAGTCGGCCCTGTGGGCCATAAATAAATAAAAAAGAAATGGACACGTTGGGTGCATTTTATTTTATTGCAAATAGGCCGCCAGCAAAGAAGATGACAACACCTGGAAGATAGCATTAGCCAGCAGAGGGAGCCGAAGAGCAAGAGACCACCAGCAGGGTTTGTCGGTTTATTTTTTAATGAACTGTGGTGACTGTGCACCGATTGGTGCTTGAGGGTGCGTTGGTGCGTTTTTGGGTGCTTTCATGGTGCATCGATGCAGAGCAGACTGTCTCCCCCCCCCCCAAAGAACAATCACAGGTCCTGGGTTGCATATTGTAAATAAAGTAGAGTCATTGTAAATAATGCGCCCCCACCGTAAATGTATAGTTTGAAGACAATTCCGCAATTCGGTTAGCTGTGGGCGTGAATCTGTTAGGCAGGGTGCAATGGAGCAGCGGGACATATTTATTTATGTTTTAAAACTGTCGCACTCAGGGTCAGGTTAAATGTAGAGGGAACTACACCTACGTGCCACACTAAGGTAAAAGTTCATAGGCCCGGGACGTGCCTAAGGGGAGGAGGGTGCAGTGTTGTGGATATGAGGATTGTGTTTTTTTTAATTGTTTTTTATTGCTTTATTCTGGACCCTCCTGCCTCCAGTCTGTTGTATAAAGGTCAAAGGGCGTTCCCGTAGTTAATTCCACAAAACATACACGAAGGACACCATATATCCCTGTTCAGGGATAGAACTAGATAGTAGTTATATCCTTATTATGTGTATTAGTGTAAGGCTGTGTCTTCCATTAATTTAAATACTCCATTGCACCAAGTGAAATAAGAGTAGATCCCCTTTCATTCACATTCCCCTTCCAACAATTGCCAACTGTTCCTTCCGCGACTCCATTCGCCACGAGGTCGGCTTGGAGGAGCTGCCGACTCCTGGGCGTGCCCGCCCATCGTCATCAAGGGCGGAGCCAGAGGGTCATGCCGACCAATCAGGGCCGAGGCGAGCTCACCGATGGGCGTGTCCTGGACACCAGCGGCTTGATCGCCTGAGGCGCTATATAGAGCGCGCGTGAAAGCAAGAGAAGAGAAGTTGATGTTGGACTAAGCAAGAGAGGAAGAGTTGGACGAAGAGTTGGACTAAGCAAGAGAGGAAGTTGTTGGACTGGGTTGGACTAAGAAAGAGAGGGGAGAGAAGGGGCGAAGCGAAGCAAAGAGAGAAAGAGTCCTGGAGTTTGTGAGAGAGGGAGAGAGAACCTGTCACGCCAGACCCCCCACCAGCAGCGTTGGTTCCACCAAGCAGCTCCGACCCGTTACCCTGCGCACACGACAGGAACGGTGGCATCGGCGGCCGTCGAGGTCCAGCCCGATGTCCCGTGCGGGATCAAGCTCCTGCCAGCTCCGTGCCTTCCTCCCCCTCCAGCCACCCACCTCCTTCCAGCCAATCCACTCTGCAATTCCCCGTGTGAGTCCGTCTTGTTTGTTCTGTCCAGGGTATTAATTAAGCCTGTTTAGATAAGCTAGCGATTTTCACTGTCTCTTTGATTCTTCTGTAAATTATTTTATTATCCTTCCTTCTCCTTGGTTACTTTTGGTTGTAAATAGCAAATAAATTATATCCGTATTCCCTACTTCTGTCTTCTTCTTCTTCACATCCTTCGCTTTAGTCTTTTCCCCATTGAATATCTGTGGCGCGATTTTGGCCAACGTTCAGGAATCGGGTTAGTCGGGGTAACTGTTCGGGCGCGGCGGCCATCCGCTCGGCAAACAACATCCTAGCCGTGTCCGTAACAATATATATGTCTTGTCTTGTCTTGTCACTGAACTACTCTCTCAAACTTTTGTGAAATCCTACCAAACTTCTGGTATGCACATATCTCTCCAGTCGGAATGTCCTAAGCGTATTTGTTTTGAAAAAATTTCCAATTATTATTTTTTTTTTTTTGGGAATTTTTTCGGGAATTTTTTTTTTTCAACTTCAATTGTTTATAAAATGTGATCTCACGTATATTACATATACATTTGTGCAAAATAATTGTTTGAATATTGATTGTTTAAACCAATGACAAAACGGCAACTCGGGTACAGTCATTTATCTATTTTTCTACACATCTGGGCAGTGTCTGTGTTGTCACTTAACGACTCCCTCAAACTTTTGTTTCCGTGGTTGTGAAGTGTTTTTAATAACGTTGTGGTGGTTTTGAATCACGTGGTGGTGAGGTATTTTTTATTATGTGGTGGTGAGGTATTTTGAATTATGTGGTGGGGAGGTGTTTTTAAATGACGTGGTGGTGAGGGGTTTTTAAATCGCATGGTGGTGAGGTGTTTTGAATTACGTGGTGGTGAGGTGTTTTGAATTACGGGGTGGTGAGGTATTTATAATTATGTGGTGGTGAGGTGTTTTTAATTATGTGGTGGTGAGGTGTTTTGTATTAGTTGGTGATGAGGTGTTTTGAATTATGTGTATGTGGTGGTGCGGTGTTTTGAATTACTTGGTGGTGAGGTGTTTTTAAATGATGTGGTGGTGACGTGTTTTTAATTTCGTGGCTGTGAGGTGTTTTTATTACGTGTTTTATGGCTGTGAGGTGTTTTTAAATTCGTGGTGGTGAATTGTTTTTATTACGTGTTTTATGGCTGTGAGGTGTTTTAAATTACTTGGTGGTGTGGTGTTTTTAATTACGTGGTGGTGAGGTGTAATCGTCCCAAACTTCCAGTCTGCACCTACCCCTCCCCTATGTATGTGCTGAGGGGTTCTTTCTCGAAAAAAAAACATTCAACCTAAATCTTCAACTGAAATTGCCTATAAAAATGTGATATCACAAACACAACAAATACATTTGTGCAAAATAATTGTTTGTATTATGATTGGTGTAAATCATGACAACACAGCAACTCAGGTACAGTAATTGTCCTCAGCTAAAATAAGCCCGTTCCTCAGTAACGACGCTTGGTGAGGCGAGCGCAGCGAGCCGAGCCAAGCTCGTATATATATGTACACATACTGACTTTTGTACCTGTTTCTACTCTTTGCTAAAACACCATGGAATCTTAAATGTCCACCAACTGATGCTGCCAAACGGGATGCCTAGTTTGTTTTTATTGTTTGTTTTTTTGTATACAAGATCGAGGCTCGTGTAAGAGCTAACATTAAATCACATAAAAACAAACGGACACATAAAACATATGATAAAGGGAGCGGGAGACAAGATGGGGACAGAGCGGGAAGCACACAAGTACAACAGTAGAGAACAGGGACATCGGGAGATCTGTGGGAAGGAGAGGACTTGGGGGGGGGTGGGAGCATGGGAAGGGGGGCGGGGGCGGTGGGAGAGGTAAAAAAAAACACGTGGACACTGCTCGGACTTCCAGGAAAGAAGTCTGTATTTCAAAAAAGGGGATCTGGGTTGAATTAACGGGGGTAGAAAAGATCAAGGTTTTGGATGGGGGAAGATAAGAGATGGTGGTGAACAGCTGTTTTATAGACCTGGAGGGAGGAGTGGGATTGAAGAGAGTGAGGGAGTTTGTTCCAGAGGTGGGAGAAAAGAGGTATGAAAGAGTGAAGGTGAGCAGAGAGTCTTGATTTTGGCAGTTTAACCATAAGAGGGTTGCTGGCAGATCTTGTGTGACCTGTAGGGGTATATGGGGGACAGAGCACAGACAAAGTTGGGGGAGCTAGGCCGGAGAGGAGTCAGTATAAGACAGAAAGACCACCGACCTGCCTGCGGTGAGCGAGTGAAAGGCCCTCGTAGTTAGCTTCATTGGGAGATTACAATGATTCTGAAAGCTTTGGTTTCAACAGCGTGAAGCCAAGCTGGGTGTGAAGCAGGAGCACCAGCCCAGAGGGGAGAGCAGTATTCCATTGAGCTGCGGATGAAAGCCTTGTATGTGGTGAGGAGCTCAGGTGTGCCAAGGAAGGACTTCGCACCACGGAGGATGCCCAGTCGGCGACTGGCTTTGGAGGCCAGCTTGGAAATGTAGTTTCCCAGGAAAGATCATGGCAGATGGTGAGATCCAAAAGCTTGAGTGACAACTTATTGGAGAGGATTGTTGAGAAAGTAGATGGGAGGGTTGTCCAGACGGTCTTTTCGGAGAGACAAAGTGAGAGTGAGATTTGTCAGGATTGAAAGACATGTTCCACTTGTTTGCCCAGTCTGTGATTTTGTCCAGGTCTGCAGAGAGTGATGAGGCTGTAGACTGCCAATCTGAGGGATGAGGTATGGAAAGGCAGAGAGTGGAGTCATCAGCAAAAAGACAGGTGGTGAGGATCTGCCAGATTTTTTTTGCCATTTTTGGATCTGCCAGATTTTCCAGAGTCGGAGAGATCATTGATGTAGACCAGAAAAAGCACAGGGCCCAGAACACTGCCTTGGGGAACTCCAGCCTGAACAGGAAGGGGAGATGAGAGAAAACCATTCAGGGCCACACGTTGACTACGACCAGATTGATTAACCAGGTTGATTGACTACCAGGTTGACTAACAACTTACCCGGCACAAAGTTATTCGTGCGTGGTAACCTCAGGCCCAGTAAGCTCGGGAGGGAATTGAGGCTAACCCCCTCATCGTAGACCTGAAACCTGGGGCCTCTACAATATTATAAGAGGACAGCTTCCCTTGGGTTTCCTTTATTTTACCTCCTTTGTCATTGTTTCGTATGCAGCCTGTGGTTACTGGTTGCATCATTTCTGGAAGCGCAGCTGTGCTTTGATGCAGTGCCCCCCTATTTTCAGTAAGCTGGTACTCATTTTACCAGCCTCGTGGAAGGATGACAGGCTGAGTCAACCCACCTGGGGTTATTTAATGGTGCGACAGGTGCTCAAACTCAAGACCCAAATACCTTATGCCAGACTGGACTTTATACCTCCCTGAAGCTGGCTCAAAAACTGATTATTCATGCAGAATGTATTCAACTTTAATCATAATAAAGTGCAGGTGGAACAAGATTGGTTTCTCTTCCTGAAATCGAAAAAAACATTTTCTATTCCATTCTCCCCTCCTCATCAGATATGCATGGGCAAATTAAAGCAAAGCAAGAAAATAAGGAAGATAAAAACAATACATAGATGACTTCAGAGGCAAGTATAATGCATGTTTGGAATCTTCTTAAAAGCTATAAAAGTGTAGCACAATGAATGTCAACCCACATATTCTTATTTTTCTTGAACGTTTCACTAAACAAACGTTTTAATTATACATTGGACATCAGAGGTGGAAACAAACAAAATGACTGTGCGAGTGCACGATAGTTTGTAATTAATTGTAGATTTCAAATATTTCTTTGTTTTTCATTGCACTGTATGTTGTTTGCTGCTGTGTACTTTTCGCATAAATAGTTTTGCAATGGCAATAACCTTTTCTTTTTTTTTGCCTTTTGAAATACACCAAGAATGTTGTAGCGAATATTAAATAGATCTTCTTGCGTTATTTGGCTTCCCGGAGCTTGCAAAGCCATGGGAATAAATTTTTAAACAACTTTAATGTACTTTAGCGTTCAATGAGGAATGGGACTGTAAATACTGCAGCAATGTGGCTGAATGATGTTCTCATTCGGAAAGTTACTTTATAGATTCTTTGGCAGTGAAGAAACTCTGGTGAAAGAATTGTTCATACACAGTGGCCAAGTTGGCCTGATATTTTTAATTGATGACTGCAGAAGAGCCAAGCACATACCTACTAATTGCCTAAATGTGTTGATATCAAACAAATTGGAAGGGTGGCTCAGTGGTAATGCACTATCCTTTATTATATATTATCACCATTGGCAACTGTGGACTTACTCCAACAATTTTGGTGCGAATCCTTCCAACATGTTCATATAAATTGTGGAGGTCACCGTTTCCTTCGCAAATAAAAACGGACCCACCAAACGGTCATGGAGAAGGCCACACCACACATTGGCCTTTGGACTGTCGCGTATGTGTTCAATGACCACGTGGGGGTTTTCATAGCCTCATATCCTCACATTGTGCTGGTTGACCTTCCCTGATACATGAAAGCAAGCTTCGGCTGTGAACATGACCTTTTTCAGGTAATCTTAGTCATCGCCTATACGACTGAGCATGTCCAAGGCAAACACCTTGTGTTTGGGTCCATCATTTGGTTTGAGTTCCTCCAGAATCTGCACCTTATAGGCATAAAGCTTAAGCTTTTTATGCAAAATCCTGTGTGCAGTGGTGATTGGTAATCCCAGTTCTCTGTATGTGTGCGTCAGAGTGATTTTCTGTGACTTTGATGAAATGATTCACGCACTCGTACAACGTCTGCTGCACTTGTGCTTGGTCGACCGGTACTTTTCTGTTTCTGACAACTTCCAGTCTCCTTAAACCTCTTGTACCACTCTGGAACTCGTCCGCAATGGCGGATTCCTTCCGTACCTTGTATGGAAATTACACTCGACCTGTCGGATGTCGTCTCGATGAACCATTCGACACACTGAGCTTTCTTTCTTGGAATCGCCATTTTCTTTTACATTAAACCACCAGACCTGAAAATAAAGAAAACTTTGTGAGTTTCTGTATCATATAAAAGAAAGGGTATTATTGTATCATTTGTGGTACTAAATATATTAACAACCAAAGTTGTCCAGGTCTTTTTCGAAAGCCCTGCACTATACACATCCCATTACATCAATACAACTTGTCTGTTAGCTGCAAGGGTGAAATTCATTGTGGGATTCGTACAAAGATGAAGTCAACACTCCATTTGTCTCTGGGGTGGAGTAATTGGCATTTGGAACGTGGCCTCTTGGTACTCTATCCAAAAGGCATCATGGGATCTTTGACATCCAACAATGACCAGTGATGGCATATGGGACACCAGGTTTAACATTCATCCGAGGGACGGTGCACACATTGATGTATTGCTCTCATGTGAAACACCAGGGTGACAGTTGAGAGCTCGGTCGAGATTTTAACATAACCTATGGAATTCAGAAGCAAGTGTTCACGCCTCTAAGCTATTTTGAGCATTTACATAGGACCATTGTAAATATGGTGCAGAAAGTTTGGTGATGGTGGATGAAGATAATGCAGGTTATTTAATCCATTCTTGGAGGTGATGTGCTGCTCCAACTGATGGCTGGGTATATTGACATGCAGGTCGACATGGGGCTGGAGTGGCTTCCTGTGCCATTTTCAAAAAGGACTATTTGGTCACTTCACTTCAGTGAAAGTGAGATGGATTTGCAGATAATGTGCTTATAGGCAGTGCGGCCTCTATCTGTGGTTTCTGGGCGTTAGAGGCTAGACGAGGTTAATGTTCCAGCATCGGGCACAAGGCAACCGCAATCGCTCCCCACTAGAGTTTATGGGCAAAGCATTTGGACCGTTTTCCTGTGCCTGGGATTCTTTGACACTTTACGTTTGGATAGATGGTCATAAAATATTCATTCATCTCACAGGCCCTGTTTTCTGTGATTGAATATTCTCTTCTCAATGGATTTTTTAAATGTCTCAGCTGATAAAACGTTGATACAAATTTTGTTGCAAATATTTGATTTTTAAAAAATATTGTTCAGACAACCTCGCTTTCATTATAAACTAAAACGATTCGTGAATTTTGAGCCACCGCTTTATTTAGACTGACACTTCTGGGTGATGCAACATACGAAATTACTATTTCACCGAAGAGTGTCAGTCTAAGTCAACCTGTGTCAAACAAATGACTAAATTAGCAAATCATTACTAACATTGCTCAATCCGCAAACAATCCCTGCATTGCACTGCAAAAGAGAACAGAAAATCGTGAGTGCACTTTTATTTTGACACCCTTCAATGCAAAACAACATTTTCTGCATGATTTACTGTCGAGCTTCTGATCTCAGAATTCAATGAACCACCTTTTGAGGCCATTTTTACCCGCAGAGCAGGGGTTGGCCTTTTTTGGGCACCGTGGTCCCCGTTTTTTGAGGCAATGTTTTGCGGCCCTTCCTGCAGCCAACACTGTTAGTCGCCTCTTGCGACACACAGGGAATTACCAGTGAACTGGTACTCAATTTGCAACCCTAAAACCCTAAAAAAACATCTTCTCCCAAACCACCAAATCGATTGACTCGAAACTTTACGTGTGTCATTGACTCGGAATGGCCATTAGAAGATGACCAGGAAAACGTCATTGGTCACATGGTGTGGCAGCCATATTGTATTGAAGGAAAATATTAAATAATTATATCTCTGAAACCGCTTACCCTATCGACACAAAATTTTACAAATATCATCTAACACCATTGTTGCAAATGGTTTGAAAATGATGATGTCGTCGTTCACGTGGTTTGGCAGCCATCTTGGATAGGAAAATGAACCTTATCCGATCAACACGAAGTACAAACGTGATCCCCTACCCATACATATGCAGAGTTTACATTTTTAAGATCATATGTCACGTGGTGTGGCAGCCATATTAGCTTGAATGCCGATAATTTAAAAAATCCCTTCTCTGAAACTGCTTCACCGATCGATGTGAAACCTGTCATGGCTGGTGAAAATGTGATACTTGAAAACAGCTGAAGGGATTTAAATCAAACTTGTTTATTTTGCGGATAGTGAACAAGGGCATCTATCCGTTGTGGGACTATGCAGAGGCATATTGGCGACAGTCGCATTGCTCTAGTTTTTTAAGTATTTCTTCACCATCGAGAGATTGGGTCAAAGACTATATATAACACGACCTCAAAAAGTTATGGATGGATATGGACAAAACTTGGTGCAGGTTACATTTGTGACTGAACTAATTGATTCGATTTTGGTGAAGATCTTGATCCGAATCCGAGAATTTTTTTATTTTGTTAATTGATTCTTCACCTTTGAGCGATGGAGCCAAAAACAATACATAGCATGATATTTCAAAAAGTTGTGGATGACTAATGACAAAACTTGGTGGATGAGTTGGGTAGGTGACAAGAACAAGCCGATTAGATTTTGTTTCAAGGCCAAAACCAGATGTAACCCATCAATAAGATACAAAATGTGAACTGTTCAACCTGGCGGAGGTATTCTCTCTACCGAGTGCTGACATGTTTGTGATATAAACACCAAAAAATGTATATTCATTCACATCTTGGTACAGCAATGATTTGGCGCCTGTATTACATGTAGGCCCAAATCCCTGGTGTTGGGCTAGCGGCTAGGGTGCCGGCTTAGGGATCCAAGGATCCTGGGTTCGAATCCCGGTCGATCGCTGAATTAACGCCAGGGGGGTTGACTCAGCCTGTCATCCTTCCGAGGTCGGCTAATTGAGTACCAGTTCACTGGTAATTCCCTGTTTGTCGTTAAAGGCGGCAAAAAGGGTTGGCGCCAGGAAGGGCATCCGGCCGTAAAACATTGCTTCAAATAGGGGACCGAAAAACAACAACAACCACGGTTCCCGAAAAAGGCCAACCCCCGCTTTGCGGGGAAAAATGGCCTCTAAAGGTGGTTATTACATGTAGGCCCAAAACGATGTGAAAACTGAATGCACTGTTTTAACATGAATGACGAGGACATCAGGAGAAAATAATAGACAAATGAAAACCCTGTACATGGTCGAATATCGAACTGGCATCCCACTATAAAAGGGCAAACGCTAAAATAGAATATCAGACAAGAATGTAATACATGTTTTTTCAAGCTATTGCATTTGTGCAGTACTTTTAGATGCTTTGTATCTCCATGTTGTTGGCACAACAACTTGTCGAAGGAGGACTGGTCGCGATGCATTATCCATATATACTCGTACATTTCTAAGTAATAGCTTGGTCAACATCTGTGGATAGTCACATAGGAACGTGGCCAGGACGTTGGTTAAATTTCAACTCACATGTGCTCAGTTGGAGGCAAATTTGGGGAGGGATGGGGGTGGCCAGCAGGTGTATTTTCCTTAAGCTGAATGATAATACAGAAACGTTTTTTTAAAGGAACTGAACCAGAATCTGAATCAGATTTCATGTTCATACATCACTATTTCTTCCAAACTACATGGGACATTTCAAAAGTTTTCAGAGATGCCCACAGTAGTCCAAAAACACCAACGTTTCAAATATATTGTTATGTGTGTGGGGGTAGGAAATGAAATACCTTAGTCGAGATATAATTGTATAGATTAGCATTCCTCCAAATGTCACGAAGAAGAAACCTTCATATATCTAAGTTAGGCCGATTGTCTGGTAAGATCGTATATGTGTCTCCATATGAGGGGTGGAGCTATGCTAATTAGGTAGGGCTTAAGAATAATCCCCAGTGTGTAATTGCCCTGTGATTTTCCCTTATGTTTTATTTCATCTAAAAAGGGCCGCCATTACAACAACAACCATAATCGCCGACAGTACCCAGACATTACGACCGGCAAGTACACCCCGCCCAGCCGAACATTCCCGAAGGACGGTAAGACTCCGCCTCGAAGGACCGCAATTGACAGGCCATGCCCCGGGTTTCGTCATTGGGCGTCAAGCAGGCCATGAGGCCCCGCCCCGAAGAGACGTCAGGATTGGTTGAGTGTGACGTCAGCGAAGGGATCGCGATTGTTCTCTCTCTCTCTCTCTCTGTCCTGGGCTTTGTGCGAGCGGACGCATTTGGCTCTCTCTCTCTCTCTCTCTCTCTGTCCTTGGCTTTGTGTGAGTGGACGTATTTGGCTCTCTCTCTCTCTCTCTCTCTCTCTCTCTGTTCTGGCGTTGGTGGCGGACGGTCGCTGGTTGGCTTCGGGTCGATCGGCTGCGGCTGCTTTGGTTAGTGTGCGCTCCGAAGAAGGGGCTGGCGAGAGGCAGCGGTTCGGGACGGTCGGAGCTCGGTGCAACCGAACGAGAAGGACCAAGAGAGGAGCTTTTGCCTGTTTGCCTCACGCCGGCGGCTGGCTATGGACGCGACTTCGCGCCAATGAGTGTTTTCCCGCACAGGGATGTGGGACCTGTGATGCCACCAAACCCTCGTTGAGACCAGAGCTAAGTGGCTACACGAAAACTGACATTTCTTTTTACTTAATTTTTCCCTTGTTCGTGTCTTTGAGTCTGAGTGGAGGGTCCCTCATTGAGTAATTTTAGTTTACCTTACCTTTTGTTGTTCTCTTGCATTATTTTAATAAACCCATTATCTGTTGCATGTTATCTTGTGTTCTGTCTCGTTTAGTCGTGGTGGGTTCGAGGAAGCCCAGTGACCTCCATACAGGTAAGCCCTTGCTACCGTCCACACCGCGTGTATCACTACTGCCAAGTTGGGTTTACGCCTCGGAGTAACGCTCGTTTTGGTCATCTGTCGCCCTGAGGTCTTCACTACGGGGTCGACACTACAATATGTATATCCAATTAATTAGCCCGTCCCCTGCACAGCAAGCAGGAGGTGAGGTTTTGTAATCACTTCTGTGTGTCTGTCCGGGCCGTAACTTTTTTTACCATTTGAGCTATTTTCGTCAAATTTTCACCAAAGCTTTATGATGATAACATGGAGAAGGCAATTTAATAATTATGTCAAAAGGTCAAAGGTCAGCATCACATAAAATCATCAATTTTCATCCAGTTGACCTGAAATTTAAATTTACCATTTGAGTTTTGCCATCAAATTTTCAACAAAGCTTTATTATAATAATAATAATAATAATAACAATAATAATAATAAAGGAGTCTTATATCGCCCCATCAAGCAGAGTAAACGACCCTCATGGCGCTTTACATTATCATGCGAACGCACACACACCGCACACACATACACAAACATACACACACACAGACATACCTTCACTCTTGCCCTATTCCTCTCTCTCCCCATTCAAAACCCACAGATGTGTACTCCCCCTCCTCCTCCCCTCCCTCCCCCGCACATGTACACAGACATACTCTCGATCTCTGTCCCACCTCAAACCAAAGGGAAAACAGGACTTAGACTTTGAAAGACTTGTGAAACAGATAGGTTTTGAGGGAGGTTTTAAAGGCAGGAAGAGAGTCAACATGTCGAACAGAGGAAGGCAAGTCATTCCAGAGCAGAGGTGCAGCAAAGGAAAAGGTTTTCTCGCCAAACGACTTGGTGCTGGTGCGCGGCGGCTCTAAGGTCATAGAGTCGTCGCTTGAACGAAGCCGTCGTCAAGGTTCATAGAGAGTGAGCAAATCGGAGAGATGGTGAGGTTCCGTTCCACACAATGATTTATAACATAGTGTGCAAATTTTGTATTGCACACGAGCAGAGACAGGCAGCCAGTGTAAAGATTCAAGAAGCGGAGTAACATGGTCAGACTTCTTCGCCTTACAGACAAGACGAGTGGCAGAGTTTTGAACCTTTTGTAACTTATCCAAGAGAAACTGAGGGCAGCCAGCATACAAAGAATTACAATAGTCTAGCCTTGAGAGGACAAGGGCACAGACCAGAGTTAGAGCAGCTTGAGGAGTAAGAAAGTGGCGAATGGATGCGATCTTTCGCAGCTGAAAGTATGCTGATTTGCAAGTTTGAAATACTTGCTTGGAAAATGTCATGTTACAGTCGAAAACCACACCAGGGTTTTTGGCCGACGAAACAAAGTTTACATTGGTTTCACCAACATGAATAGTGGTAGGAAGTGAACATTGTAGAGGACATCTGTGCGATCTTACAATCATAGACTCTGTTTTAGCATCGTTCAGCTGAAGTTTGTTTTGGGTCATCCACGCCTTCACGTCGACAATACTCTTCAACAGTGGGCACGATTTGTTGAATCGTGCTTCCTTTGTACAGCTGATTGGAGTTCGCAAAGGCGTGGTGATCAACTGATTGTCTGGCAACAAGATCAAATAGAGGCTGAGTGTACAAAAGAAAGAGGATAGGTCCCAGGACTGAGCCCTGGGGAACGCCAAAGGAAAGCGGAGAAGAGGCTGATTTCTGGCCATTGACAACAACTGTTTGCACTCTATCAGTAAGATAGGACATCAGCCAAGAAAGGGGAGTACCAGTTATACCAAATGTGATTTCAAGACGACGCATTAAGACACTATGGTCAATCGTGTCAAAGGCGGCAGACAAGTCCAAAAGAGCAAGAACGGAAACCTTACCCAGTCAAGAGAGGTCAGAAGATCATTGGTTATTCTTCGGAGAGCGGTCTCGGTGCTATGGCCTGGTCTATATGCTGACTGGTGAGAATTGAAAAGATTATTTGAAACTAGATGGTCATTCATCTGTGATAGCACAATTCTTTCTGTGATCTTTGACAGGAAAGACAAGTTGGAGATAGGACGGTAATTTTTCATGTCGTTAAGGTCAAGGGTGGGCTTTTTAAGAAGTGGTTTAACAAGAGCTTGCTTAAAGAGAAGCGGAAATGAACCCGTAGTCAGAGAATCATTGATAACTGCAGTAATAAATGGGAGGAGGGTGTCCAAACACACAATAAACAAATCGGTGGGAAGAGGGTCAAGATCACATGTTTTTGTGTTTGACTTGAGGATTGTACATTTGACAATTTCCTCAGTAACAGGAGTAAACGAACTAAGAGGTCGTCCGTGAAAGCAGTGTTCAGCATCATCGAAGGAAAGGAGTGACTGCTTGTCAAGATTGTTTCTTATTGACTGAATTTTATTGTGATAGAAATGCAGGAAGCGTTGGGTAGTTCGTTTTGAGGAAATACAGTGGGAAGAACGGATTTATTTTTGGTGGCAAACAGGCGGTTGGTAATGCTTAACAGTTGCTTGCAGGAGGAGCTCCTCGTAATCCGATCAGAAATATATGACGTTTTGCTTTCAGAATGATTTTTATGACGAGTCTTTTAGCTATGTTATACAACTGTTTATGGACCGTGAGGCCAGTCTTCAGCCACTGTCTCTCGGCACGTCGTCGTTCCTTTTTGGCAGCCCTGACTTCGTCGCTGACTGCGCTGAACCACGGAGTACTCCTGCGTCTGGGAACGGCGTGCCGTGTCGCTGGAGCATGACAGTCCAACGCTGTGCGGAGGCAACAGTCGAGGTCTTCTGCAGTGACATAGGAACGGCCAGAGAGATGGGTGTGAAGGTCCTCTTTAAAGGCGGAACGGTCGATGGCACGAATGTTGCGGGCAGTGATGAAGGTGGGCTGAAGACGAGGAACAGCAATACTCAGGTGGCTGGTGACACAGAAGTGGTCCGAGGTGATAGCACAGGTCACTGACGTGGACTGCACCAACTGATCATCGCATCTGTGCACTAACCAATCCAGGATGTGTCCTTTAACGTGTATAGGTTGGGAGACAGACTGAGACAGACTAAAAGTAGAAAGGAGGTCAATGATCTTTGAAGTGAGAGGATGTTGTGGTTGGTCGTAGTGGACGTTGAAATCTCCAAGAATCAAGACAAAACCAGGAAGAGTATTGCAGTGGTCGAGCAGATTAGGAAGCTGGGTCACGAACATAGAGTCAGTAAGCTTGTTTTTCCGGTTAGGTGGAGGTCGGTAGAGGCAGAAGAAATGAAGTGTGTTTTCTGACAGAGTGAAGGTGACATGGGCTAGCTCGTAGGATGAATGGTTGAACGAAAAAGTCGTGGTGAAGGAGACAAAGGGAGAGAAGTTGTCTCTGTAAATAACAGCCACGCCCCCACCCCTAGAGGAGCGAGGAAATGACTGCAGGGTGTATCCAAGTGGGGTGAGATCAGCACATCTCGCTTCATCGCCACTGGGTCGGAGCCAAGTTTCGGTCAGAAAAAACACGTCGATATTGTTATCTTGAATAAAAGATGTAATTTTGGTTTGCTTGTCAGGACTACAGACTGAGCGTTGAATAAGGCGAGATACAGGTCAGAACGGTGTTGTTTTGGTGCTGTGTATGTTCTACAGGGATAGATGAGGTTATTGAAGTTGACAGGGGACACTTTTTCGCAGGAATTATTAAAATGTGGGCCGGGCCCTCGCTGGTCGCGAAGAGAAATCGCAATCGGTATTTTTCTCTGCTTTCTCCTCCCGCCTCACTTTGTGCGTTTTCTCGGGAGACCAACGCCGATTTCAAGTTCTCTGAGGCCTGACACGAGTCCAGGAGTCAATCGAGTGGTGTTGCTTAAAGACAAAAGTTTTTGCCGAGTGTAGCCGAGTGTAGGCCTCGGGATAGAGTTAGAGCGGATAGTCGAGCTCGGTACATGCAGCGGTGTGTGCAAAGGTGGGGCGAGCGGTGGAACGAGCGGTGGGACGAGCAATGGGGCGAGCGGTGGGACGAGCAATGGGGCGGGCGATGGGCCGAGCGGTGGGGCGAGACGGGGAAAAGAACTGTCTTGTTGAGAGGGGCACACCGGGGCTGCATGAGGCTCAACGAAAAAACATGGCGGGTACTTACAGTTCGAAATTTTCAACTTGGTGGCGAGTAAAAACCAAAGTACTGCAAATCTCACGGGCAGACACGCCGCCATAAGCCAGGAAACGAAACGGGGATCCATCACAATCATTCACACAAAGCACAACACGACAGCACACGCTAAATCCAACGGAATCAATCAAATATACAGGACGACCGACTCAGCTCAGCCTGCTAGGCAAATGACCCGGAAGTTAATGGTCTATTATGAGAATATCGAGATGGCAAATTAATAATTTGGTCAAATGGTCAAAGGTCAGCATCACAGAAAATCATGAATTTTCATCTGATTGACTTGACATTTTTTGAATTTGCATATTGGGTCACAGAATTGGTTCACCAATCAAAAGGTAGTAGTTGATTGTTTTTTTTTAGATCAAAAGGTCAAGGTTGCATAAAACGTCAATTTTCGTCCAGTTGACCTGAAATTTTAAGAATTCCCATATAAATGGGTCACAGAATTTGATTCACCAATCAAAAGGTATGAGCTGATTTTTTTTTTTTTTGTAATCCAAAGCAAGCTCAAAGGTCAAGGCTGCGTAAAATCAATAATTTTCATTTTGTATTTCTTTTTAACTTTTTTCGGTTTTTCGGTAATTTCGGTCATAATTTTCGGGTTTTTTTTTTTTTTTCTTTCTTCTTTTTTCGTTATTTTGAACAAACGGAAGAAGAAGAAGACATCAGCTTACAAACCGACGCGGACGGGCTTTGCATTTTCACTTTCTAGTTAATTATCTTATTGGGGCTGGTAGTTTAGCCTAGAAGTGTACCAACTCACCTCTGAGTTTTCTAGCCTGGGTTTGAATGTCAATCCACCTATAAACTGTTACCCTGGCATTTTGCACACAGGGTGATGCCTCAATGCGTGCGCACTCCATCAGATGGACACTAAGCCGGAGGACCCATCTGCCAAGCAATGATTGTTGGTGGACATTAAAGAATTCTCAGTGTCTTTCGTGAAAATGACACGAGATATCATCGGCACCCTGACAAATTGCAAATTCTCCTGCGCTTTCAGTATCCTGTGATGGAGTGGCAATCCTTCAAGCTTTGGTTCTAGCCTTGAAACGTTTATTGACTTGTCCTGAACCTCCCGCAGCTCGGTGAAGAATAGTGGCTTCCATTATTACATCCATTAATCATTTATACTTTTTAATGAGAATTATAGATTTGGGATTTCTTGCGTTATTGTAAGTTCCTAATGAACACCCCTCATAAAGTTAGTTCAAAAATAACATGCTGTTGCCATTGACACATTCCTTGTTCATTCGTTGCCCCCAGATAAGCAAAATAGTGGAAAGAATGTGAGCGCATTCGAATGTGATCATTCTACAAATCAACTCCTGTATCTCACGATATTGGAATAATTTGGGCATTACCTGCCTCAAAGGATTGGCAAGTTTTTAGGAAGAGCCTGTGATACCTAGCCATCGATTGGACATTAAAGGGTGACAGCAAAAGTATCACATATTAGTGCAACACTATTTTACAAATTGGCAGACCTTTATTTCTTCAGAATTGTTTCATAAAAGTTCAACGACGCAAAGTTAATACAATACTGTGTGCTTTGTAAAACCGAAAAAGAAAACTCACGATTTATCAACTATATCATTAAACTGCATTGGCAGAGGCAGAAAGCAAATATTAATCTGGGTTTACGTGAAATTTCTTTACACTTTGCAAAACGCAATGGGAGCGTGAACATATAAATCGTAATTGTGCAGGATCTTAAGTGAAACCGCCAACGTCACGTTTTCAAGCGAGTGGATAAAATGAGATTAATGACGGGATGAATAAGTAATGACAGGAATACATTTTGCATCCCAAGTACAATGATGATTCCACCTGAGCAGGTCGGAGCAAGCGGTTACTGGCTACCTATGAGTGGTGGTCCGGAGATTCTCGACTACGATTCGTCTTCCGTGCTCGAACAAACGACCAAACGAGGGACGTGCCTCCGGTGGTGGACCGTTAAATGCTCTCCGTGTGAAGGCCACGACCTTTCATGGTACACACATTCAATATCGTGGTCATTTACTTACACTTGTGCAGGAAATGTTTCAAGTGATCACGCTGTCTCTTCCAATTTGAGGTCAAGTTCGGTCATAAGATCCATTTAAAGTTTGCTATCCTGTCTGCTATGTGCAAGTTGAAGATCACCGATTTGCATCTGTGTGTGGAATATTTGGGAGAAGTTAAAGATCAAGTAGGTGGATCTCGGTGAGGAAGGTCTGGATTAAGTTAAAGATCAAATAGATGGATCTGTGTGAGGAAGGTCTGGATTAAATTAAAGATCACAGAGGTGGATCTGTGTGAGGAAGGTCTGGATTAAGTTAAAGATCACAGAGGTGGATCTGTGTGAGGAAGGTCTGGATTAAATTAAAGATCAAATAGGTGGATCTGTGTGAGGAAGGTCTGGATTAAGTTAAAGATCAAATAGATGGATCTGTGTGAGGAAGGTCTGGATTAAATTAAAGATCACAGAGGTGGATCTGTGTGAGGAAGGTCTGGATTAAGTTAAAGATCACAGAGGTGGATCTGTGTGAGGAAGGTCTGGATTAAATTAAAGATCAAATAGGTGGATCTGTGTGAGGAAGGTCTGGATTAAGTTAAAGATCAAATAGATGGATCTGTGTGAGGAAGGTCTGGATTAAATTAAAGATCACAGAGGTGGATCTGTGTGAGGAAGGTCTGGATTAAGTTAAAGATCACATAGGTGGATCTGCGTGAGGAAGGTCTGGATTAAGTTAACGATCAGCAAGCGTTACGCCTAGGTCCCCCGTCGGGGAAGTGATGTGAGTTGACAAAGTGGAAGACGCAGAAAACATGCCATGATATGATATTTCGCTCACAAGGTTCAGACATACATGGAGGCGGCCATCTTGGATTTTGACGTGGCGACCCAATTTTCAACAGCGTTCTTCCTTATGCCGAGATACAACCACACACCAGATTAGAAGTTTGGACTTCGCTTATTTTTCAAGATATTCCGCTCACAAGGTTCAGACATACATGGCATCAGACACACATGGCGGCGGCCATCTTGGATTTTGACTTGGGTTGCACCCACACACCAAATTCGAATGCGGTCCTTCGCTTACGCACGCATGCACGCACACACGGACGGACACACGGACGGAGGGGAAAATCATAGTCCCCCTTTAGCTCCGCGGTGCGACGGTGGACAAATGGGTGGATCTGCGTGAGGAAGGTCTGGATTAAGTTAAATATCAAATAGATGGATTTGGGTGAGGAAGGTCTTGATGAAGTTAAATATCAAATAGGTGGATCTGCGTGAGGAAGGTCTGGATTAAGTTAAACAACAAATAGGTGGATCTGCGTGAGGAAGGTCTGGATTAAGTTAAATATCAAATAGGTGGATTTGGGTGAGGAAGGTCTTGATTAAGTTAAATATCAAATAGGTGGATCTGCGTGAGGAAGGTCTGGATTAAGTTAAACAACAAATAGGTGGATCTGTGTGAGGAAGGTCTGGATTAAGTTAAAGGTCAAATAGGTGGATCTGTGTGAGGAAGGTCTGGATTAAGTTGAAGATCAAATAGGTGGATCTGTGTGAGGAAGGTCTGAATTAAGTTAAAGGTCAAAGAGGTGGATCTGTGTGAGGAAGGTCTGGATTAAGTTGAAGATCACATAGGTGGATCTGCGTGAGGAAGGTCTGGATTAAGTTGAAGATCAAACAGGTGGATCTGTGTGAGGAAGGTCTGGATTAAATTAAAGATCACACAGGTGGATCTGTGTGAGGAAGGTCTGGATTAAGTTAAACATCATATATGTGAATCTGTGTGAGGAAGGTCAGGATTAAGTTAAACATCATATAGGTGGATCTGCGTGAGGAACGTCTGGATTAAGTTAAACATCATCGATGTGGATCTGTGTGAGGAAGGTCTGGATTCAGTTGAACATCATCGATGTGGATCTGTGTGAGGAAGGTCTGGATTAAATTAAAGATCAAATAGGTGGATCTGTGTGAGGAAGGTATGGATTAAGTTAAATATCATGTAGGTGGATCTGCGTGAGGAAGGCCTGGATTAAGTTAAACATCATATAGGTGGATCTGTGTGAGGAAGGTATGGATTAAGTTAAATATCATATATGTGGATCTGTGTGAGGAAGGTCTGGATTAAGTTAAACATCATATATGTGGATCTGTGTGAGGAAGGTCTGGATTAAGTTAAAGATCACATAGGTGGATCTGTGTGAGGAAGGTCTGGATTAAATTAAAGATCAAATAGGTGGATCTGTGTGAGGAAGGTCTGGATTAAGTTAAAGATCATAAATGTGGATCTGTGTGAGGAAGGTCTGGATTAAGGTAAAGATCACATCGGTGGATCTGTGAGGAAGGTCTGGATTAAGTTAAAGATCACAGGTGGATCTGTGTGAGGAATGTCTGGATTAAGTTAAACATCATCGATGTGGATCTGTGTGAGGAAGGTCTGGATTAAGTTAAACATCATCGATGTGGATCTGTGTGAGGAAGGTCTGGATTAAGTTAAAGATCACATAGGTGGATCTGTGTGAGGAATGTCTGGATTAAGTTAAACATCATATATGTGGATCTGTGTGAGGAAGGTCTGGATAAAGTTAAATATCATATATGTGGATCTGTGTGAGGAATGTCTGGATTAAGTTAAATATCATACATGTGGATCTGTGTGGGGAAGGTCTGGATTAAGTTAAATTTCATATATGTGGATCTGTGTGAGGAATGTCTGGATTAAGTTAAATATCATATATGTGGATCTGTGTGAGGAAGGTCTGGATTAAGTTAAACATCACATATGTGGATCTGTGTGAGGAAGGTCTGGATTAAGTTAAATATCATATATGTGGATCTGTGTGAGGAAGGTCTGGATTAAGTTAAATATCATAAATGTGGATCTGTGTGAGGAATGTCTGGATTAGGTTAAATATCATATATGTGGATCTGTGTGAGGAAGGTCTGGATTAAGTTAAATGTCATATATGTAGATCTGTGTGAGGAAGGTCTGGATTAAGTTAAATATCATATATGTGGATCTTTTGAGGAAGGTCTGGATTAAGTTAAATATCATATATGTGGATCTGTGTGAGGAAGGTCTGGATTAAGTTAAACATCACATATGTGGATCTGTGTGAGGAAGGTCTGGATTAAGTTAAATATCATATATGTGGATCTGTGTGAGGAAGGTCTGGATTAAGTTAAATATCATAAATGTGGATCTATGTGAGGGAGGTCTGGATTAAGTTAAATATCATATATGTGGATCTGTGTGGGGAAGGTCTGGATTAAGTTAAATATCATATATGTAGATCTGTGTGAGGAAGGTCTGGATTAAGTTAAATATCATATATGTGGATCTTTTGAGGAAGGTCTGGATTAAGTTAAATATCATAAATGTGGATCTGTGTGGGGAAAGTCTGGATTAAGTTAAACATCATATATGTGGCTCTGTGTGGGGAAGGTCTGGATTAAGTTAAACATCATATATGTGGATCTGTGTGAGGAAGGTCTGGATTAAGTTAAACATCATATATGTGGATCTGTGTGGGGAAGGTCTGGATTAAGTTTAATATCATATATGTAGATCTGTGTGGGGAAGGTTTGGATTAAGTTAAATATCATATATGTGGATCTTTTGAGGAAGGTCTGGATTAAGTTAAATATCATAAATGTGGATCTGTGTGGGGAAGGTCTGGATTAAGTTAAATATCATATATGTGGATCTGTGTGGGGAAGGTCTGGATTAAGTTAAACATATATGTGGATCTGTGGGAGGATGGTCTGGATCAAGTTAAATATCATATATGTGGATCTGTGTGGGGAAGGTCTGGATTAATTTAAACATCATATATGTGGATCTGTGTGGGGAAGGTCTGGATTAAGTTAAACATCATATATGTGGATCTGTGTGGGGAAGGTCTGGATTAAGTTAAACATCATATATGTGGCTCTGTGTGGGGAAGGTCTGGATTAAGTTAAACATCATATATGTGGATCTGTGTGAGGAATGTCTGGATTAAGTTAAACATCATATATGTGGATCTGTGTGGGGAAGGTCTGGATTAAGTTAAACATCATATATGTGGATCTGTGTGGGGAAGGTCTGGATTAAGTTAAACATCATATATGTGGATCTGTGTGGGGAAGGTCTGGATTAAGTTAAACATCATATATGTGGATCTGTGTGGGGAAGGTCTGGATTAAGTTAAATATCATAAATGTGGATCTGTGTGGGGAAGGTCTGGATTAAGTTAAACATCATATATGTGGATCTGTGTGGGGAAGGTCTGGATTAAGTTAAACATCATATATGTGGATCTGTGTGGGGAAGGTCTGGATTAAGTTAAACATCATATATGTGGATCTGTGTGGGGAAGGTCTGGATTAAGTTAAACATCATATATGTGGATCTGTGTGGGGAAGGTCTGGATTAAGTTAAACATCATATATGTGGCTCTGTGTGGGGAAGGTCTGGATTAAGTTAAACATCATCGATGTGGATCTGTGTGAGGAAGGTCTGGATTAAGTTAAACATCATATATGTGGATCTGTGTGAGGAAGGTCTGGATTAAGTTAAAGATCACATAGGTGGATCTGTGTGAGGAAGGTCTGGATTAAATTAAAGATCAAATAGGTGGATCTGTGTGAGGAAGGTCTGGATTAAGTTAAAGATCAAATAGATGGATCTGTGTGAGGAAGGTCTGGATTAAATTAAAGATCACAGAGGTGGATCTGTGTGAGGAAGGTCTGGATTAAGTTAAAGATCATAAATGTGGATCTGTGTGAGGAAGGTCTGGATTAAGGTAAAGATCACATCGGTGGATCTGTGAGGAAGGTCTGGATTAAGTTAAAGATCACAGGTGGATCTGTGTGAGGAATGTCTGGATTAAGTTAAACATCATCGATGTGGATCTGTGTGAGGAAGGTCTGGATTAAGTTAAAGATCACAGGTGGATCTGTGTGAGGAATGTCTGGATTAAGTTAAACATCATATATGTGGATCTGTGTGAGGAAGGTCTGGATTAAGGTAAAGATCACATCGGTGGATCTGTGAGGAAGGTCTGGATTAAGTTAAAGATCACAGGTGGATCTGTGTGAGGAAGGTCTGGATTAAGTTAAACATCATCGATGTGGATCTGTGTGAGGAAGGTCTGGATTAAGTTAAAGATCACATAGGTGGATCTGTGTGAGGAATGTCTGGATTAAGTTAAACATCATCGATGTGGATCTGTGTGAGGAAGGTCTGGATTAAGTTAAAGATCACAGGTGGATCTGTGTGAGGAAGGTCTGGATTAAGTTAAACATCATCGATGTGGATCTGTGTGAGGAAGGTCTGGATTAAGTTAAAGATCACATAGGTGGATCTGTGTGAGGAATGTCTGGATTAAGTTAAACATCATATATGTGGATCTGTGTGGGGAAGGTCTGGATAAAGTTAAATATCATATATGTGGATCTGTGTGAGGAATGTCTGGATTAAGTTAAATATCATACATGTGGATCTGTGTGGGGAAGGTCTGGATTAAGTTAAATTTCATATATGTGGATCTGTGTGAGGAATGTCTGGATTAAGTTAAATATCATATATGTGGATCTGTGTGAGGAAGGTCTGGATTAAGTTAAACATCACACATGTGGATCTGTGTGAGGAAGGTTTGGATTAAGTTAAATATCATATATGTGGATCTGTGTGAGGAAGGTCTGGATTAAGTTAAATATCATAAATGTGGATCTGTGTGAGGAATGTCTGGATTAGGTTAAATATCATATATGTGGATCTGTGTGAGGAAGGTCTGGATTAAGTTAAATATCATATATGTGGATCTGTGTGAGGAAGGTCTGGATTAAGTTAAATATCATAAATGTGGATCTGTGTGGGGAAGGTCTGGATTAAGTTAAATATCACATATGTGGATCTGTGTGGGGAAGGTCTGGATTAAGTTAAATATCATATATGTGGATCTTTTGAGGAAGGTCTGGATTAAGTTAAATATCATAAATGTGGATCTGTGTGAGGAAGGTCTGGATTAAGTTAAATATCATAAATGTGGATCTGTGTGGGGAAGGTCTGGATTAAGTTAAATATCATATATGTGGATCTTTTGAGGAAGGTCTGGATTAAGTTAAATATCATATATGTGGATCTTTTGAGGAAGGTCTGGATTAAGTTAAATATCATATATGTGGATCTATGTGAGGAAGGTCTGGATTAAGTTAAATATCATAAATGTGGATCTGTGTGGGGAAGGTCTGGATTAAGTTAAATATCATATATGTGGATCTATGTGAGGAAGGTCTGGATTAAGTTAAACATCACATATGTGGATCTGTGTGGGGAAGGTCTGGATTAAGTTAAATATCATATATGTGGATCTTTTGAGGAAGGTCTGGATTAAGTTAAATATCATATATGTGGATCTGTGTGGGGAAGGTCTGGATTAAGTTAAATATCATATATGTGGATCTGTGTGGAGAAGTTCTGGATTAAGTTAAATATCATATATGTGGATCTGTGTGGGGAAGGTCTGGATTAAGTTAAATATCATATATGTGGATCTTTTGAGGAAGGTCTGGATTAAGTTAAATATCATAAATGTGGATCTGTGTGGGGAAGGTCTGGATTAAGTTAAATATCATATATGTGGATCTGTGTGGGGAAGGTCTGGATTAAGTTAAATATCATATATGTGGATCTGTGTGGGGAAGGTCTGGATTAAGTTAAATATCATATATGTGGATCTGTGTGGGGAAGGTCTGGATTAAGTTAAATATCATATATGTGGATCTTTTGAGGAAGGTCTGGATTAAGTTAAATATCATAAATGTGGATCTGTGTGGGGAAGGTCTGGATTAAGTTAAATATCATATATGTGGATCTGTGTGGGGAAGGTCTGGATTAAGTTAAATATCATATATGTAGATCTGTGTGGGGAAGGTCTCGATTAAGTTAAATATCATATATGTGGATCTATGTGAGGAAGGTCTGGATTAAGTTAAATATCATATATGTGGATCTGTGTGGGGAAGGTCTGGATTAAGTTAAATATCATATATGTGGATCTGTGTGGGAAAGGTCTGGATTAAGTTAAATATTATATATGTGGATCTTTTGAGGAAGGTCTGGATTAAGTTAAATATCATAAATGTGGATCTGTGTGGGGAAGGTCTGGATTAAGTTAAATATCATATATGTGGATCTGTGTCGGGAAGGTCTGGATTAAGTTAAATATCATATATGTAGATCTGTGTGGGGAAGGTCTGGATTAAGTTAAATATCATATATGTGAATCTTTTGAGGAAGGTCTGGATTAAGTTAAATATCATAAATGTGGATCTGTGTGGGGAAGGTCTGGATTAAGTTAAATATCATATATGTGGATCTGTGTGGGGAAGGTCTGGATTAAGTTAAACATATATGTGGATCTGTGGGAGGATGGTCTGGATCAAGTTAAATATCATATATGTGGATCTGTGTGGGGAAGGTCTGGATTAAGTTAAACATCATATATGTGGATCTGTGTGGGGAAGGTCTGGATTAAGTTAAACATCATATATGTGGATCTGTGTGGGGAAGGGTTGGATTAAGTTAAACATCATATATGTGGATCTGTGTGAGGAAGGTCTGGATTAAGTTAAACATCATATATGTGGATCTGTGTGAGGAAGGTCTGGATTAAGTTAAACATCATATGTGTGGATCTGTGTGGGGAAGATCTGGATTAAGTTAAACATCATATATGTGGATCTGTGTGAGGAAGGTCTGGATTAAGTTAAATATCATACATGTGGATCTGTGTGAGGAAGGTCTGGATTAAGTTAAACATCATATATGTGGATCTGTGTGGGGAAAGTCTGGATTAAGTTAAACATCATATATGTGGATCTGTGTGAGGAAGGTCTGGATTAAGTTAAATATCATACATGTGGATCTGTGTGAGGAAGGTCTGGATCAAGTTAAACATCATCGATGTGGATCTGTGTGGGGAAGGTCTGGATTAAGTTAAACATCATATATGTGGATCTGTGTGAGGAATGTCTGGATTAAGTTAAACATCATATATGTGGATCTGTGTGGGGAATGTCTGGATTAAGTTAAACATCATATATGTGGATCTGTGTGAGGAAGGTCTGGATTAAGTTAAACATCATGTATGTGGATCTGTGTGAGGAAGGCCTGGATTATGTTAAACATCATACATGTGGATCTGTGTGGGGAAGGTCTGGATTAAGTTAAACATCATATATGTGGATCTGTGTGAGGAAGGTCTGGATTAAGTTAAACATCATATATGTGGATCTGTGTGAGGAAGGTCTGGATTAAGTTAAACATCATATATGTGGATCTGTGTGAGGAAGGTCTGGATTATGTTAAACATCATATATGTGGATCTGTGTGAGGAAGGTCTGGATTAAGTTAAACATCATATATGTGGATCTGTGTGAGGAAGGTCTGGATTAAGTTAAACATCATATATGTGGATCTGTGTGAGGAAGGCCTGGATTATGTTAAACATTATATATGTGGATCTGTGTGAGGAAGGTCTGGATTAAGTTAAACATCATATATGTGGATCTGTGTGAGGAAGGTCTGGATTAAGTTAAACATCATATATGTGGATCTGTGTGAGGAAGGTCTGGATTAAGTTAAACATCATATATGTGGATCTGTGTGAGGAAGGTCTGGATTAAGTTAAACATCATATATGTGGATCTGTGTGGGGAAGGCCTGGATTAAGTTAAACATCATATATGTGGATCTGTGTGGGGAAGGTCCGGATTAAGTTAAACATCATATATGTGGATCTGTGTGAGGAAGGTCTGGATTAAGTTAAACATCATATATGTGGATCTGTGTTAGGAAGGTCTGGATTAAGTTAAATATCATACATGTGGATCTGTGTGAGGAAGGTCTGGATTAAGTTAAACATCATACATGTGGATCTGTGTGAGGAAGGTCTGGATTAAGTTAAACATCATATATGTGGATCTGTGTGAAGAAGGCCTGGATTTTGTTAAACATCATATATGTGGATCTGTGTGAGGAAGGTCTGGATTAAGTTAAACATCATATGTGTGGATCTGTGTGGGGAAGATCTGGATTAAGTTAAACATCATATGTGTGGATCTGTGTGGGGAAGATCTGGATTAAGTTAAACATCATATATGTGGATCTGTGTGAGGAAGATCTGGATTAAGTTAAACATCATATATGTGGATCTGTGTGAGGAAGGTCTGGATTAAGTTAAATATCATATATGTGGATCTGTGTGGGGAAGGTCTGGATTAAGTTCAACATCATATATGTGGATCTGTGTGAGGAAGGTCTGGATTAAGTTAAATATCATACATGTGGATCTGTGTGAGGAAGGTCTGGATCAAGTTAAACATCATCGATGTGGATCTGTGTGGGGAAGGTCTGGATTAAGTTAAACATCATATATGTGGATCTGTGTGAGGAATGTCTGGATTAAGTTAAACATCATATATGTGGATCTGTGTGGGGAATGTCTGGATTAAGTTAAACATCATATATGTGGATCTGTGTGAGGAAGGTCTGGATTAAGTTAAACATCATGTATGTGGATCTGTGTGAGGAAGGCCTGGATTATGTTAAACATCATATATGTGGATCTGTGTGAGGAAGGTCTGGATTAAGTTAAACATCACATATGTGGATCTGTGTGAGGAAGGTCTGGATTAAGTTAAACATCATATATGTGGATCTGTGTGAGGAAGGTCTGGATTAAGTTAAACATCATATATGTCGATCTGTGTGAGGAAGGCCTGGATTAAGTTAAACATCATATATGTGGATCTGTGTGAGGAAGGTCTGGATTATGTTAAACATCATATATGTGGATCTGTGTGAGGAAGGTCTGGATTAAGTTAAACATCATATATGTGGATCTGTGTGAGGATGGTCTGGATCAAGTTAAACATCATATGGGTGTATCTGTGTGAGGAAGATCTGGATTAAGTTAAACATCATATATGTGGATCTGTGTGAGGAATGTCTGGATTAAGTTAAACATCATATATGTGGATCTGTGTGAGGAATGTCTGGATTAAGTTAAACATCATATATGTGGATCTGTGTGAGGAAGGTCTGGATTAAGTTAAACATCATATATGTGGATCTGTGTGAGGAATGTCTGGATTAAGTTAAACATCATATATGTGGATCTGTGTGAGGAAGATCTGGATTAAGTTAAACATCATATATGTGGATCTGTGTGAGGAATGTCTGGATTAAGTTAAACATCATATATGTGGATCTGTGTGAGGAATGTCTGGATTAAGTTAAACATCATATATGTGGATCTGTGTGAGGAAGGTCTGGATTAAGTTAAACATCATATATGTGGATCTGTGTGAGGAATGTCTGGATTAAGTTAAACATCATATATGTGGATCTGTGTGAGGAATGTTTGGATTAAGTTAAACATCATATATGTGGATTGTGGATCTGTGTGAGGAATGTCTGGATTAAATTAAACATCATATATGTGGATCTGTGTGAGGAAGATCTGGATCAAGTTAAACATCATATATATGTGGATCTGTGTGAGGAAGGTCTGGATTAAATTAAACATCATATATGTAGATCTGTGTGGGGAAGATCTGGATTAAGTTAAACATCATATATGTGGATCTGTGTGAGGAAGGTCTGGATTAAGTTAAACATCATATATGTGGATCTGTGTGAGGAAGGTCTGGATTAAGTTAAACATCATATATGTGGATCTGTGTGAGGAAGGTCTGGATTAAATTAAACATCATATATGTGGATCTGTGTGAGCAAGGTCTGGATTAAGTTAAACATCATATATGTGGATCTGTGTGACGAAGGTCTGGATTAAATTAAATATCCTATATGTGGATCTGTGTGAGGAAGGTCTGGATTAAATTAAATATCCTATATGTGGATCTGTGTGAGGAAGGTCTGGATTAAATTAAACATCATACATGTGGATCTGTGTGAGGAAGGTCTGGATCAAGTTAAACATCATATATGTGGATCTGTGTGAGGAAGGTCTGGATTAAATTAAACATCATATATGTGGATCTGTGTGAGGAAGGTCTGGATTAAATTAAACATCATATATGTGGATCTGTGTGAGGAAGGTCTGGATCAAGTTAAACATCATATGTGGAGATCTGTGTGAGGAAGGTCTGGATCAAGTTCAACATCATGTATGTGGATCTGTGTGGGGAAGATCTGGATTAAGTTAAACATCAAAGATGTGGATCTGTGTGAGGAAGGTCTGGATTAAGTTAAACATCATAGATGTGGATCTGTGTGAGGAAGATCTGGATTAAGTTAAACATCATCGATGTGGATCTGTGTGAGGAAGGTCTGGATTAAGTTAAACATCATAGATGTGGATCTGTGTGAGGAAGGTCTGGATTAAGTTAAACATCATATATGTGGATCTGTGTGAGGAAGATCTGGATTAAGTTAAACATCATATATGTGGATCTGTGTGAGGAAGATCTGGATTAAGTTAAACATCATAGATGTGGATCTGTGTGAGGAAGGTCTCGATTAAGTTAAATATCATACATGTGGATCTGTGTGAGGAAGGTCTGGATCAAGTTAAACATCATCGATGTGGATCTGTGTGGGGAAGGTCTGGATTAAGTTAAACATCATATATGTGGATCTGTGTGAGGAATGTCTGGATTAAGTTAAACATCATATATGTGGATCTGTGTGGGGAATGTCTGGATTAAGTTAAACATCATATATGTGGATCTGTGTGAGGAAGGTCTGGATTAAGTTAAACATCATGTATGTGGATCTGTGTGAGGAAGGCCTGGATTATGTTAAACATCATATATGTGGATCTGTGTGAGGAAGGTCTGGATTAAGTTAAACATCACATATGTGGATCTGTGTGAGGAAGGTCTGGATTAAGTTAAACATCATATATGTGGATCTGTGTGAGGAAGGTCTGGATTAAGTTAAACATCATATATGTCGATCTGTGTGAGGAAGGCCTGGATTAAGTTAAACATCATATATGTGGATCTGTGTGAGGAAGGTCTGGATTATGTTAAACATCATATATGTGGATCTGTGTGAGGAAGGTCTGGATTAAGTTAAACATCATATATGTGGATCTGTGTGAGGATGGTCTGGATCAAGTTAAACATCATATGGGTGTATCTGTGTGAGGAAGATCTGGATTAAGTTAAACATCATATATGTGGATCTGTGTGAGGAATGTCTGGATTAAGTTAAACATCATATATGTGGATCTGTGTGAGGAATGTCTGGATTAAGTTAAACATCATATATGTGGATCTGTGTGAGGAAGGTCTGGATTAAGTTAAACATCATATATGTGGATCTGTGTGAGGAATGTCTGGATTAAGTTAAACATCATATATGTGGATCTGTGTGAGGAAGATCTGGATTAAGTTAAACATCATATATGTGGATCTGTGTGAGGAATGTCTGGATTAAGTTAAACATCATATATGTGGATCTGTGTGAGGAATGTCTGGATTAAGTTAAACATCATATATGTGGATCTGTGTGAGGAAGGTCTGGATTAAGTTAAACATCATATATGTGGATCTGTGTGAGGAATGTCTGGATTAAGTTAAACATCATATATGTGGATCTGTGTGAGGAATGTTTGGATTAAGTTAAACATCATATATGTGGATTGTGGATCTGTGTGAGGAATGTCTGGATTAAATTAAACATCATATATGTGGATCTGTGTGAGGAAGATCTGGATCAAGTTAAACATCATATATGTGGATCTGTGTGAGGAAGGTCTGGATTAAATTAAACATCATATATGTAGATCTGTGTGGGGAAGATCTGGATTAAGTTAAACATCATATATGTGGATCTGTGTGACGAAGGTCTGGATTAAATTAAATATCCTATATGTGGATCTGTGTGAGGAAGGTCTGGATTAAATTAAACATCATATATGTGGATCTGTGTGAGCAAGGTCTGGATTAAGTTAAACATCATATATGTGGATCTGTGTGACGAAGGTCTGGATTAAATTAAATATCCTATATGTGGATCTGTGTGAGGAAGGTCTGGATTAAATTAAATATCCTATATGTGGATCTGTGTGAGGAAGGTCTGGATTAAATTAAACATCATACATGTGGATCTGTGTGAGGAAGGTCTGGATCAAGTTAAACATCATATATGTGGATCTGTGTGAGGAAGGTCTGGATTAAATTAAACATCATATATGTGGATCTGTGTGAGGAAGGTCTGGATTAAATTAAACATCATATATGTGGATCTGTGTGAGGAAGGTCTGGATCAAGTTAAACATCATATGTGGAGATCTGTGTGAGGAAGGTCTGGATCAAGTTCAACATCATGTATGTGGATCTGTGTGGGGAAGATCTGGATTAAGTTAAACATCAAAGATGTGGATCTGTGTGAGGAAGATCTGGATTAAGTTAAACATCATCGATGTGGATCTGTGTGAGGAAGGTCTGGATTAAGTTAAACATCATAGATGTGGATCTGTGTGAGGAAGGTCTGGATTAAGTTAAACATCATATATGTGGATCTGTGTGAGGAATGTCTGGATTAAGTTAAACATCATATATGTGGATCTGTGTGAGGAATGTCTGGATTAAGTTAAACATCATAGATGTGGATCTGTGTGAGGAAGGTCTGGATTAAGTTAAACATCATATATGTGGATCTGTGTGAGGAAGATCTGGATTAAGTTAAACATCATATATGTGGATCTGTGTGAGGACGGTATGGATTAAGTTAAACATCATATATGTGGATCTGTGTGAGGAAGATCTGGATTAAGTTAAACATCATATATGTGGATCTGTGTGAGGAAGATCTGGATTAAGTTAAACATCATAGATGTGGATCTGTGTGAGGAAGGTCTGGATTAAGTTAAACATCATATATGTGGATCTGTGTGAGGAAGGTCTGGATTAAGTTAAACATCATAGATGTGGATCTGTGTGAGGAAGGTCTGGATTAAGTTAAACATCATCTATGTGGATCTGTGTGAGGAATGTCTGGATTAAGTTAAACATCATATATGTGGATCTGTGTGGGGAAGGTATGGATTAAGTTAAACATCATACATGTGGATCTGTGTGGGGAAGGTCTGGATTAAGTTAAACATCATCTATGTGGATCTGTGTGAGGAATGTCTGGATTAAGTTAAACATCATATATGTGGATCTGTGTGGGGAAGGTATGGATTAAGTTAAACATCATACATGTGGATCTGTGTGGGGAAGGTCTGGATTAAGTTAAACATCATATATGTGGATCTGTGTGGGGAAGGTCTGGATTAAGTTAAACATCATATATGTGGATCTGTGTGGGGAAGGTCTGGATTAAGTTAAACATCATATATGTGGATCTGTGTGAGGAAGATCTGGATTAAGTTAAACATCATGTATGTGGATCTGTGTGAAGAAGGCCTGGATTTTGTTAAACATCATGTATGTGGATCTGTGTGAGGAAGGTCTGGATTAAGTTAAACATCATGTATGTGGATCTGTGTGGGGAAGGTCTGGATTAAGTTAAACATCATATATGTGGATCTGTGTGGGGAAGGTCTGGATTAAGTTAAACATCATATATGTGGATCTGTGTGAGGAAGGTCTGGATTAAGTTAAACATCATATATGTGGATCTGTGTGGGGAAGGCCTTGATTAAGTTAAACATCATATATGTGGATCTGTGTGAAGAAGGTCTGGATTAAGTTAAACATCATATATGTGGATCTGTGTGAGGAAGGTCTGGATTAAGTTAAACATCATATATGTGGATCTGTGTGAGGAAGATCTGGATTAAGTTAAACATCATGTATGTGGATCTGTGTGAAGAAGGCCTGGATTTTGTTAAACATCATGTATGTGGATCTGTGTGAGGAAGGTCTGGATTAAGTTAAACATCATATATGTGGATCTGTGTGAGGAAGGTCTGGATTAAGTTAAACATCATATATGTGGATCTGTGTGAGGAAGGTCTGGATTAAGTTAAACATCATATATGTGGATCTGTGTGGGGAATGTCTGGATTAAGTTAAACATCATACATGTGGATCTGTGTGGGGAAGGTCTGGATTAAGTTAAACATCATATATGTGGATCTGTGTGGGGAAGGTCTGGATTAAGTTAAACATCATATATGTGGATCTGTGTGGGGAAGGTCTGGATTAAGTTAAACATCATATATGTGGATCTGTGTGAGGAAGATCTGGATTAAGTTAAACATCATGTATGTGGATCTGTGTGAAGAAGGCCTGGATTTTGTTAAACATCATGTATGTGGATCTGTGTGGGGAAGGTCTGGATTAAGTTAAACATCATATATGTGGATCTGTGTGGGGAAGGTCTGGATTAAGTTAAACATCATATATGTGGATCTGTGTGAGGAAGGTCTGGATTAAGTTAAACATCACATATGTGGATCTGTGTGGGGAAGGCCTGGATTAAGTTAAACATCATATATGTGGATCTGTGTGGGGAAGGTCTGGATTAAGTTAAACATCATATATGTGGATCTGTGTGAGGAAGGTCTGGATTAAATTAAATATCCTATATGTGGATCTGTGTGAGGAAGGTCTGGATTAAGTTAAACATCATCTATGTGGATCTGTGTGAGGAATGTCTGGATTAAGTTAAACATCATATATGTGGATATGTGTGGGGAAGGTATGGATTAAGTTAAACATCATACATGTGGATCTGTGTGGGGAAGGTCTGGATTAAGTTAAACATCATCTATGTGGATCTGTGTGAGGAATGTCTGGATTAAGTTAAACATCATATATGTGGATCTGTGTGGGGAAGGTATGGATTAAGTTAAACATCATACATGTGGATCTGTGTGGGGAAGGTCTGGATTAAGTTAAACATCATATATGTGGATCTGTGTGGGGAAGGTCTGGATTAAGTTAAACATCATATATGTGGATCTGTGTGGGGAAGGTCTGGATTAAGTTAAACATCATATATGTGGATCTGTGTGAGGAAGATCTGGATTAAGTTAAACATCATGTATGTGGATCTGTGTGAAGAAGGCCTGGATTTTGTTAAACATCATGTATGTGGATCTGTGTGAGGAAGGTCTGGATTAAGTTAAACATCATGTTTGTGGATCTGTGTGGGGAAGGTCTGGATTAAGTTAAACATCATATATGTGGATCTGTGTGGGGAAGGTCTGGATTAAGTTAAACATCATATATGTGGATCTGTGTGAGGAAGATCTGGATTAAGTTAAACATCATGTATGTGGATCTGTGTGAAGAAGGCCTGGATTTTGTTAAACATCATGTATGTGGATCTGTGTGGGGAAGGTCTGGATTAAGTTAAACATCATATATGTGGATCTGTGTGGGGAAGGTCTGGATTAAGTTAAACATCATATATGTGGATCTGTGTGAGGAAGGTCTGGATTAAGTCAAACATCACATATGTGGATCTGTGTGGGGAAGGCCTGGATTAAGTTAAACATCATATATGTGGATCTGTGTGGGGAAGGTCTGGATTAAGTTAAACATCATATATGTGGATCTGTGTGAGGAAGGTCTGGATTAAATTAAATATCCTATATGTGGATCTGTGTGAGGAAGGTCTGGATTAAATTAAATATCCTATATGTGGATCTGTGTGAGGAAGGTCTGGATTATTAAACATCATATATGTGGATCTGTGTGAGGAAGGTCTGGATCAAGTTAAACATCATATATGTAGATCTGTGTGAGGAAGGTCGATCAAGTTCAACATCATGTATGTGGATCTGTGTGGGGAAGATCTGGATTAAGTTAAACATCAAAGATGTGGATCTGTGTGGGGAAGGTCTGGATTAAGTTAAACATCATCGATGTGGATCTGTGTGAGGAAGGTCTGGATCAAGTTAAACATCATATATGTGGATCTGTGTGAGGAAGGTCTGGATTAAATTAAACATCATATATGTGGATCTGTGTGAGGAAGGTCTGGATTAAATTAAACATCATATATGTGGATCTGTGTGAGGAAGGTCTGGATCAAGTTAAACATCATATATGTAGATCTGTGTGAGGAAGGTCTGGATCAAGTTCAACATCATGTATGTGGATCTGTGTGGGGAAGATCTGGATTAAGTTAAACATCAAAGATGTGGATCTGTGTGAGGAAGGTCTGGATTAAGTTAAACATCATAGATGTGGATCTGTGTGAGGAAGATCTGGATTAAGTTAAACATCATCGATGTGGATCTGTGTGAGGAAGGTCTGGATTAAGTTAAACATCATAGATGTGGATCTGTGTGAGGAAGGTCTGGATTAAGTTAAACATCATAGATGTGGATCTGTGTGAGGAAGGTCTGGATTAAGTTAAATATCATATATGTGCATCTGTGTGGGGAAGGTCTGGATTAAGTTAAATATCATATATGTAGATCTGTGTGGGGAAGGTCTCGATTAAGTTAAATATCATATATGTGGATCTATGTGAGGAAGGTCTGGATTAAGTTAAATATCATATATGTGGATCTGTGTGAGGAAGGTCTGGATTAAGTTAAACATCATATATGTGGATCTGTGTGGGGAAGGCCTGGATTAATTTAAACATCATATATGTGGATCTGTGTGGGGAAGGTCTGGATTAAGTTAAACATCATATATGTGGATCTGTGTGAGGAAGGTCTGGATTAAGTTAAACATCATATATGTGGATCTGTGTGAGGAAGATCTGGATTAAGTTAAACATCATGTCTGTGGATCTGTGTGAAGAAGGCCTGGATTTTGTTAAACATCATGTATGTGGATCTGTGTGAGGAAGGTCTGGATTAAGTTAAACATCATATGTGTGCATCTGTGTGAGGAAGGTCTGGATTAAGTCAAACATCATATATGTGGATCTGTGTGAAGAAGGTATGGATTAAGTTAAACATCATATATGTGGATCTGTGTGAGGAAGATCTGGATTAAGTTAAACATCATAGATGTGGATCTGTGTGAGGAAGGTATGGATTAAGTTAAACATCATATATGTGGATCTGTGTGAGGAAGATCTGGATTAAGTTAAACATCATAGATGTGGATCTGTGTGAGGAAGGTCTGGATTAAGTTAAACATAATATATGTGGATCTGTGTGAGGAAGGTCTGGATTAAGTTAAACATCATATATGTGGATCTGTGTGAGGAAGATCTGGATTAAGTTAAACATAATATATGTGGATCTGTGTGAGGAAGATCTGGATTAAGTTAAACATCATATATGTGGATCTGTGTGAGGAAGGTCTGGATTAAGTTAAACATCATATATGTGGATCTGTGTGAGGAAGGTCTGGATTAAGTTAAACATCATATATGTGGATCTGTGTGAAGAAGGCCTGGATTTTGTTAAACATCATGTATGTGGATCTGTGTGAGGAAGGTCTGGATTAAGTTAAACATCATATATGTGGATCTGTGTGAGGAAGGTCTGGATTAAGTTAAACATCATATATGTGGATCTGTGTGGGGAAGGTCTGGATTAAGTTAAACATCATATATGTGGATCTGTGTGGGGAAGGTCTGGATTAAGTTAAACATCATATATGTGGATCTGTGTGGGGAAGGTCTGGATTAAGTTAAACATCATATATGTGGATCTGTGTGAGGAAGATCTGGATTAAGTTAAACATCATGTATGTGGATCTGTGTGAAGAAGGCCTGGATTTTGTTAAACATCATGTATGTGGATTGTGGATTGTGGATCTGTGCGAGGAATGTCTGGATTAAATTAAACATCATATATGTGGATCTGTGTGAGGAAGATCTGGATTAAGTTAAACATCATATATGTGGATCTGTGTGAGGAAGGTGTGGATTAAGTTAGACATCATATATGTGGATCTGTGTGGGGAAGGCCTGGATTAAGTTAAACATCATATATGTGGATCTGTGTGAAGAAGGCCTGGATTTTGTTAAACATCATGTATGTGGATCTGTGTGAGGAAGGTCTGGATTAAGTTAAACATCATATATGTGGATCTGTGTGAGGAAGGTCTGGATTAACTTAAACATCATATATGTGGATCTGTGTGGGGAAGGTCTGGATTAAGTTAAACATCATATATGTGGATCTGTGTGGGGAAGGTCTGGATTAAGTTAAACATCATATATGTGGATCTGTGTGAGGAAGGTCTGGATTTAGTTAAACATCATAAATGTGGATCTGTGTGAGGAAGGTCTGGATTAAGCCAAACATCATATATGTGGATCTGTGTGAGGAAGGTCTGGATTAAATTAAACATCATATATGTGGATCTGTGTGAGGAAGGTCTGGATTAAATTAAACATCATATATGTGGATCTGTGTGAGGAAGGTCTGGATTAAGTTAAACATCATATATGTGGATCTGTGTGAGGAAGGTCTGGATTAAGTTAAATATCATACATGTGGATCTGTGTGAGGAAGTTCTGGATTAAGTTAAACATCATATATGTGGATCTGTGTGGGGAAGGTCTGGATTAAGTTAAACATCATATATGTGGATCTGTGTGAGGAAGGTCTGGATTAAGTTAAATATCATACATGTGGATCTGTGTGAGGAAGGTCTGGATTAAGTTAAACATCATATATGTGGATCTGTGTGAGGAAGGTCTGAATTAAGTTAAATATCATACATGTGGATCTGTGTGAGGAAGGTCTGGATTAAGTTAAACATCATACATGTGGATCTATGTGAGGAAGGTCTGGATTAAGTTAAATATCATACATGTGGATCTGTGTGAGGAAGGTCTGGATTAAGTTAAACATTATATATGTGGATCTGTGTGGGGAAGGTCTGGATTAAGTTAAACATCATATATGTGGATCTGTGTGAGGAAGGTCTGGATTAAGTTAAATATCATACATGTGGATCTGTGTGAGGAAGGTCTGGATCAAGTTAAACATCATCGATGTGGATCTGTGTGGGGAATGTCTGGATTAAGTTAAACATCATATATGTGGATCTGTGTGGGGAATGTCTGGATTAAGTTAAACATCATATATGTGGATCTGTGTGAGGAAGGTCTGGATTAAGTTAAACATCATGTATGTGGATCTGTGTGAGGAAGGCCTGGATTATGTTAAACATCATATATGTGGATCTGTGTGAGGAAGGTCTGGATTAAGTTAAACATCATATATGTGGATCTGTGTGAGGAAGGTCTGGATTAAGTTAAACATCATATATGTGGATCTGTGTGAGGAAGGTCTGGATTAAGTTAAACATCATATATGTGGATCTGTGTGAGGATGGTCTGGATCAAGTTAAACATCATATGGGTGTATCTGTGTGAGGAAGATCTGGATTAAGTTAAACATCATATGGGTGGATCTGTGTGAGGAAGATCTGGATTAAGTTAAACATCATATATGTGGATCTGTGTGAGGAATGTCTGGATTAAGTTAAACATCATATATGTGGATCTGTGTGAGGAAGGTCTGGATTAAGTTAAACATCATATATGTGGATCTGTGTGAGGAATGTCTGGATTAAGGTAAACATCATATATGTGGATCTGTGTGAGGAAGGTCTGGATTAAGTTAAACATCATATATGTGGATCTGTGTGAGGAATGTCTGGATTAAGTTAAACATCATATATGTGGATCTGTGTCAGGAAGGTCTTGATTAAGTTAAACATCATATATGTGGATTGTGGATCTGTGTGAGGAATGTCTGGATTAAATTAAACATCATATATGTGGATCTGTGTGAGGAAGATCTGGATTAAGTTAAACATCATATATGTGTATCTGTGTGAGGAAGGTCTGGATTAAGTTATACATCATATATGTGGATCTGTGTGGGGAAGGTCTGGATTAAGTTAAACATCATATATGTGGATCTGTGTGGGGAAGGTCTGGATTAAGTTAAACATCATATATGTGTATCTGTGTGAGGAAGGTCTGGATTAAGTTATACATCATATATGTGGATCTGTGTGAGGAAGGTCTGGATTAAGTTAAACATCATATATGTGGATCTGTGTGAGGAAGGTCTGGATTAAGTTAAATATCATATATGTGGATCTGTGTGAGGAAGGTCTGGATTAAATTAAACATCATATATGTGGATCTGTGTGGGGAAGATCTGGATTAAGTTAAACATCATATATGTGGATCTGTGTGAGGAAGGTCTGGATTAAGTTAAACATCATATATGTGGATCTGTGTGAGGAAGGTCTGGATTAAGTTAAACATCATATATGTGGATCTGTGTGAGGAAGGTCTGGATTAAGTTAAACATCATATATGTGGATCTGTGTGGGGAAGATCTGGATTAAGTTAAACATCATATATGTGGATCTGTGTGAGGAAGGTCTGGATTAAGTTAAACATCATATATGTAGATCTGTGTGAGGAAGGTATGGATTAAGTTAAACATCATATATGTGGATCTGTGTGAGGAAGGTCTGGATTAAGTTAAACATCATATATGTGGATCTGTGTGAGGAAGGTATGGATTAAGTTAAACATCATATATGTGGATCTGTGTGAGGAAGGTATGGATTAAGTTAAACATCATATATGTGGATCTGTGTGAGGAAGGTCTGGATTAAGTTAAACATCATATATGTGGATTTGTGTGAGGAAGGTCTGGATTAAGTTAAACATCATATATGTAGATCTGTGTGAGGAAGGTATGGATTAAGTTAAACATCATATATGTGGATCTGTGTGAGGAAGGTCTGGATTAAGTTAAACATCATATATGTGGATCTGTGTGAGGAAGGTATGGATTAAGTTAAACATCATATATGTGGATCTGTGTGAGGAAGGTATGGATTAAGTTAAACATCATATATGTGGATCTGTGTGAGGAAGGTCTGGATTAAGTTAAACATCATATATGTGGATCTGTGTGAGGAAGGTATGGATTAAGTTAAACATCATATATGTGGATCTGTGTGAGGAAGGTATGGATTAAGTTAAACATCATATATGTGGATCTGTGTGAGGAAGGTCTGGATTAAGTTAAACATCATATATGTGGATCTGTGTGAGGAAAGTATGGATTAAGTTAAACATCATATATGTGGATCTGTGTGAGGAAGGTATGGATTAAGTTAAACATCATATATGTGGATCTGTGTGAGGAAGGTATGGATTAAGTTAAACATCATAGATGTGGATCTGTGTGAGGGTATTCAAGTTCTCCAGACAAAAGGAACTTTTTGTACATCATGGATTATACCGTATTTTATAGCCTTTAAATTATACCGTATTTTATACAAGAATAATTATCTCTGCTGTTACCATGAGCAACTTGCATTTTCTCCAATGCTTTTAGAAACTTGTCTTTTTATTACGTTTGCACAAGAATGTACTATTAGAGGATGAGGTGCCTGTCTATTGGTAAATGCAGCAGTAATTCCCTTTCCCCCTCTTACATGAACAGTAAGCTTTCACAAAGGAATTGGTTCAAAAAAAACTTCCCAAATTATAAATGCTTAAGACCACTGTATGTTGTTCTGTCGATGTCTGTATTATAATATTTAGTGGGTTAACACGTTGATGTAAAAACTATTCCTTGTGTTCCATGGCTACACAGAATACTATACTTTTGTGTAGGAGGGTGTCCTGCACCCTCCTCCATTGTCTTCCTATTTTTGGAGGAGTTTTAAACGATTAATCAGAAAGAAATCATTGTAACATTTGGATGAAGTGATGCCACATGAAACTATCATGTACCAGAAAACATATTTTGCAACATACATGTTTGTTGGGGCAATTTGGTGGCAATTTAAAGTGCTTCTTGTTCACTCAACATCTTCGCACGTTTTTGTTTAATCTGTAGTCAGTTTGGGTTCACAGTTTGCTGCACATTATGGGCACCTGAGAAGGAGGCAGTAATATTTCTCTGCTTTATTGTTGCTTTTTCTTGTTTATGGTCGATGTGCTTCCTTGGTTGATGTATGCATATACATATAATTATGCACATGACATCAGCGGCATGCCATACGGTCAGTGTGCTTCCTTGGTTGATGTGTGTGTGTTTCCTTGGCTATTGGGCACAATCTTGGACGGGTCGCCACTCCGACACAGGATACCTGAATGGCTCATTCATCCCACCAAGCTAGCACTCATTTCGCCGACCTCAGAAGGATGACAGGCTGAACCAACCTCATGGCATTAATTCAACGATCGACCGGGATTCAAACTCAGGATCCTAGTATCCCAAGCCAGCACGCTAAACCGTTCAGCCAACGCTAGGTTATATACGGGCCAGTAATAAGTAACCTTCAAATGGCGATATAAATTCGAGAATGTAATGTGTGTAGTTGTAGACGACATATGTTATATCCATGGGTAAGCGACATGTTTTGTCTGTTTTAGATCTGGCAACATTGAGCGTCTGACGTCAGTAGAGCAGTTCCAAGATGGCGGCTCGCTTAGAAGCATGCACCACGGAGGACCAACGTTTTGTCATCTGTTTATTGGGAAGTGAGGGTGTGAATCCCAGTGAAATCCATCGCAGAATGAAGATGCAATATGGTGACGCATGTTTATCGCTGCAGCAGGTGTACGACTGGGACAGGAAGTTTAAAAGTGGAGTGTCCAGTGTGGCAGATGCTGCTCGCTCGGGCCGGCCTCACACAGCCGACACACCAGAAATGGTTGCAGGAGTTTAGCGCGTGCTAAGGGAAAACCGTCGCATTACGCTGGATGAAGTGGTCTCCGAATTTAACATTAGCCATGGTTCACATTAGCACACCATATCATTCACAACGTGCTTGGGTTCTGCAAAGTGTTTTCAAGGTGGGTGCCTAGACGACTAACACTCAAACTGAAAGAACGGCGAGTGTAAAAAAATCATCATCTGAAACCAGCAATCGGATCAAAATGTCGTGGACGACTCACTACCAGTACTCACTCACTCACTGGGGTGACTGATTGGAGATGAGATGACTGGAGATGAAAGTTGGGATGACTGACTGTAGATGAGAGTTGGGATGACTGACTGGAGATGAGAGTTGGGATGACTGACTGGAGATGAGATGACTGTAGATGAGAGTTGGGATGACTGCCTGGAGATGAGAGTTGGGATGACTGACTGGAGATGAGAGTTGGGATGACTGACTGGAGATGAGAGTTGGGATGACTGACTGGAGATGAGAGTTGGGATGACTGACTGGAGATGAGAGTTGGGATGACTGACTGGAGATGAGAGTTGGGATGACTGACTGGAGATGAGAGTTGGGATGACTGACTGGAGATGAGAGTTGGGATGACTGACTGGAGATGAGAGTTGGGATGACTGACTGGAGATGAGAGTTGGGATGACTGACTGGAGATGAGAGTTGGGATGACTGACTGGAGATGAGAGTTGGGATGACTGACTGGAGATGAGAGTTGGGATGACTGATTGGAGATGAGAGTTGGGATGACTGATTGGAGATGAGAGTTGGGATGACTGACTGGAGATGAGAGTTGGGATGACTGACTGGAGATGAGAGTTTGGTGCACCATTATGATCCTCGGAGTAAGTGACTATCAATGGATTTCTGCCACAACGGGATCACCAGCCCCAAGTTGGCTCAGTCAGAATTTAATCTCTTCCCTAAACTTGAGGGGCACCATCGTGGAGAACATTTTCCTTCTGATGATTATGTCAAAGCCACTGTGAAGTGCTGGTTAAGTCTGTACATTAATCAGGATGCACAGTTCTATTGTGACGGCATCACAACACTACTTGAACGTTGGCAGAAATGTGACTGCAGTGGTAATTATGTTGACAAGTAAATATGCAACATGGTATGCAACCCTCATCCAACCCTCATCCAACCCTCATCTCGACCAACCCTCCACACCAACCCTCATCACCCCAACCCTCATCTCGAATAGAGATTGATATAAGTAACTGTCTTTGTTTTTTTCGAAAATCATTACCTGTTTTGGAGAAAAAGAATAGGAGGCATTACTTTTCTACACACTCTCGTATGCTGGATCCGTGACCTGGAAATATGGTGTTGCCATCTTGAGACTTAAAAGAGAGTCATATATCATTATTTGAGTAATTTATTACACATGCTTGCATAATGTTGTTCGTGGGCTACAGTTTTGAAAAATACACACCTCACATTAATTGAACACAATTGGCCAGACAAGTTTTTAAGATCGTAACTAACTCCAGAAGCATCTGCGGTTAGTTGCCGTCTTAAAATGTTAAACCAACAATTACAAAACATTAACATGTCTTCATTATGTCAGCGAACTTCCCACAACTTCCCAAATGAAATAGGTAGAAATAAAAATATTTCTCATTCGTCTATTCTAATTTTTCACTCACATGGAATGTAGTTCCATGACTACATGGAGGTTGGAAGCTCACATGCTGCTCACATGGAAGTTGGAGACTTTTCCCGGATTGTTTTTTCATCGTTCTGCTTGGATATTGTTGGAATATGTTTAAACCGCAGCCGTGATGCTGACGCCCCCCCAGAATTTACATGTTTTAAACGTTTCCCAGTGTGTACCCTGGTCAGAATAGGTACACCGTATCCCTGCGTGTCGTAAGAGACGACTAAGAGGGTTGGCGTCAGGAAGGGCATCCGGCCATAAAAACATTGCCTCAAAAAGAGAACCATGACAATCACAAGTACATATGGGCAGGGTGCAGCCCGAAGTGGAGATCGGTTTCTGAGGTTTGGGACATGGAATGTGGGGACAATGACAGGGAGATCAGGAGAAGTGGTGGAAGTATTGGTCAGAAGAAGAGTGGACATATGTTGTGTGCAAGAGACGAGATGGAAGGGAAGTGGTGTGAGAATGGTGAAGGGTAGGCAGGGACAGAAATACAAGTTTGTGTGGCAAGGGTGCCCGGAGGGCGTGAATGGTGTTGGTGTCCTGTTTTCTGAGGAGTTTGTAGACAGTGTGGTGAGTGTGACTAGAGTGAGTGATAGGTTGATGATGGTGAAAATGATGATTGGAAAGCTCTTGGTGAACGTCATCTCGGGATATGCTCCGCAGGTTGGTCGAAGCGATGAAGAGAAGGACAAGTTCTGGTGTGCGATAGAGAAGCTGATGGAAAACGTGAAAGATGAGGAAGTTGTTGTGGTGGGAGGAGACCTGAATGGACATGTGGGAAGGAGTATGGATGGTTTTGAGGGAGTTCATGGGGGTTACGGATATGGTGTGAGAAATGGAGAAGGTGAAAGGATTTTGGAGTTTGCTGATGGAGCTGATTTGTTGATTTGTAATACTCAGTTCCAGAAAGAGGACAATAAGCTTGTTACATACACGTCAGGTGGGTCGACGACAACCGTTGACTACCTGATGGTGCGTCGGCGAGATAGGGGGCACCTCCGGGACACAAAGGTGATCCCGGGGGAGGAGGCTGTTTCACAGCACCACTTGGTTGTCTGCGACATAAGGGTGAAAGGTGCGAGGAGATCTCGGCGGGTGAAGTACCAACCGAGAATGAAGGTGTGGAGGTTGAAAGAGGTGACAGTAAGGGAGGCATTAAAACAGAGGCTGAGTAGGGTAGAGGATGATGTGGTTGAGCTTGAAAGTGGTTGGATGTCAATGAAAGCTAGTCTGTTGGGAGCCGTTGGTGAGGTATGTGGATGGACAAAAGGACCACCGAGGCACTCGGAAACATGGTGGTGGGATGTTGAGGTTGGAAAGAGGATTGACGAGAAGAGGAAGAAGTTCAAAGAGTGGCAGAAGGCGAAGGGTACGGGAGCAGAAACAGCAGAGCATGAAAGTTATAAGGCAGCCAGGAAGGCTGCAAAGAAAGAGGTAGCAAAGGCGCAGGAGGCATGTAGGAAAATGTTCGGAGAACGCTTGGATTCGGAAGAGGGTCAGAAAGCAGTATTCAGGATTGCAAAGCAGATAGCGAAAGAGAGGTGTGATGTGATGGGGGTGAGTTGCTTGAAGGATGAAGTGGGACAAATCGTTGTCGACCCAGATGGAATTAAAGGAAGATGGAAAAGATATATGGAAATGCTGTTGAATACAGAGAATGAATGGGATGGCAACATAGAGAGTAACCCAGTTTTAGGACCGGCAGAGAAGATAACTGAGAAGGAAGTTGAGGAAGCGATAAAAGCAATGAAGAGTGGAAAAGCGGGAGGGCCGACGGGAGTTGTGGGAGATATGTTGAAGGCAGCAGGAAGTTGGGGTGTGAAGAGAATGACAGAGATCTGTAATCTGGTGGTGAAAGAAGGCCGCATTCCAGTGGATTGGGAACTGAGTACCCTCGTCCCTCTATACAAGGGGAAAGGTGACCCTCTGGAGTGTGGCTCGTACCGAGCGATAAAGTTATTGGAGCATGGAATGAAGATATTGGAAAGGGTGTTGGAGAGGAGGATAAGGAAGAAAGTGAAGATCGACGAAATGCAGTTTGGATTTATGCCAGGAAGAGGAACGACAGATGCGCTTTTCATTGTGAGGCAGTTGCAGGAGAAGTACATGGATAAGAGGAAGAAGTTGTTTTTTGGGTTTGTTGATCTGGAGAAAGCATTCGATAGGGTTCCACGCAAAGTATTGACATGGGCATTGAGGAAGTTAGGAGTGGAGGAATGGTTGATCAGAGTAGTGATGGCAATGTACAAAAGAGCACGCACAGCTGTAAGGACGAAGGACGGGAACAGTGGTGAGTTTGAGGTGAAGGTGGGAGTGCATCAGGGGTCGGTACTAAGTCCACTACTATTTGTAGCTGTGATGGAGGTGCTGGCTCAGACCGTAAAGGAGGGTTTACCGTGGGAATTGTTGTATGCAGATGATCTGGTGTTGATTGCGGAAAGTATTGATGCGGAAATGAAGGGTTCTGTTGGCTGTCGGTTCTTATAGTCGCATTGAAATGGAATTTCATTTCGACGAAGTTTCGTTCGCTCGTCGATGATGAGCGGTCGTCATTTCTTTGCGTATATTTGCCATCACAATTACTGTGTTATCCCGTCATTTTAAAAATATTCTCAGCATTGTGACCAGGCATTTCCGAGCAGGTCTAACCCTCTGGCCGATGTAACGAATGTCTTCAGGACCGTCTATATATTATGTACGCATTTCTGCTAAAATGGACCAATCATGAGGTTGGGCAGGCCTGGGAGGATTGTTGGTTCGTTATTATTGCCAAATGATGTTACTCTTATTATTGGTGTTAATGTTATTAGTATTAATTGTTATATACTTTGTTACAATGTTATCGTTGTGTCTCTTGTTCATTTGGAAAGCCATGCCATGGAAGGACCTATTCAGCTTCTCTCTACACACCTGAGGATGGTGTCTGTCAAAAACATTGAAAGCCAAACGAACTGAGGAGGTCACAACGATCATTCGGTTGTATCACATTCCACATCAGAACGCTCATGCATAAGTACACAAAGAACATGGCGCACGCACGCACGCACACACACACACACACACAACCACACACACACACACACACACACACACACACACACACACACACACACACACACACACACACACACACACACACACACACACACACACACACTCGTGGATATATCGCGACCTGGCAGGAATCCGTTGCACCTCTGCAAGCCGCATGTGTAGATAACAACCAACGTCGCACACATTGACACACACATTGACACACACAAACAGGCCCATTCGGTTCAGAGTATCTCAGCTCCAGCGAGGTGGAAACGAGCAGCTGTGCATGTCCCCGTGCACATGGAAGGTTGTCGAACCGCACCTTCAAACCAGTTAAAACGTACACGCAAATCTTCCCACTCGTTCAAATCTCACGTGTTGAAGTAGTACCAGGTAACCGAGGTTGAAGTGCAGTATGAAACAGCAAAGCGAAGCAACGAGAAAGAAACACGTGCTCGCCATCTTAAAGCAATGTTTCAAATGCGATAAGGAACTGTCGTTCTGTGACGTCACACAGTCGTGCAGTCACGCCCATTGGTGACCTCACAATGAAGGGTTCTGTTGGCTGTCGGTTCTTATAGTCGCATTGAAATGGAATTTCATTTCGACGAAGTTTCGTGCGCTCGTCGATGATGAGCGGTCGTCATTTCTTTGCGTATATTTGCCATCACAATTAGTGTGTTATCCCGTCATTTAAAAAATATTCTCAGCATGGTGACCAGGCATTTCCGAGCAGGTCTAACCCTCTGGCCGATGTAACGAATGTCTTCAGGACCGTCTATATATTATGTACGCATTTCTGCTAAATTGGACCAATCATGAGGTTGGGCAGGCCTGGGAGGATTGTTGGTTCGTTATTATTGCCAAATGATGTTACTCTTATTATTGGTGTGAATGTTATGAGTATTAAATGTTATATACTTTGTTACAATGTTATCGTTGTGTCTCTTGTTCATTTGGAAAGCCATGCCGTGGAAGGACCTATTCAGCTTCTCTCTACACACCTGAGGACGGTGTCTGTCAAAAACATTGAAAGCCTAACGAACTGAGGTCGTCACAACGATCATTCGGTTGTATCACATTCCACATCAGAACGTTCAAGCATAAGTACACAAAGAACATGGCGCACGCACGCACACGCACATACACACACGTGGATATATCGCGACCTGGCAGGAATCCTTTGCACCTCTGCAAGCCGCCTGTGTAGATAACAACCAACGTCACAAAAATTGACACACACACGGACACACACAAACAGGCCCATTCGGTTCAGAGTAACTCAGCTCCAGCGAGGTGGAAACGAGCAGCTGTGCATGTCCCCGTGCACATGGAAGGTTGTCGAACCGCACCTTCAAACCAGTTAAATCGTACACGCAAATCTTCCCACTCATTCAAAGCTCACGTGTTGAAGTAGTACCAGGTAACCGAGGTTGAAGTGCAGTATGAAACAGCGAAGCGAAGCAACGAGAAAGAAACACGTGCTCGCCATCTTGAAGCAATGTTTCAAATGCGATAAGGAACTGTCGTTCTGTGACGTCACACAGTCGTGCAGTCACGCCCATTGGTGACCTCACAATGAAGGGTTCTGTTGGCTGTCGGTTCTTATAGTCGCATTGAAATGGAATTTCATTTCGACGAAGTTTCGTTCGCTCGTCGATGATGAGCGGTCGTCATTTCTTTGCGTATATTTGCCATCACAATTACTGTGTTATCCCGTCATTTTAAAAATATTCTCAGCATGGTGACCAGGCATTTCCGAGCAGGTCTAACCCTCTGGCCGATGTAAAGAATGTCTTCAGGACCGTCTGTATATTATGTACGCATTTCTGCTAAATTGGACCAATCATGAGGTTGGGCAGGCCTGGGAGGATTGTTGGTTCGTTATTATTGCCAAATGATGATACCCTTCTTATTGGTGTTAATGTTATTAGTATTAATTGTTAAATACTTTGTTACAATGTTATCGTTGTGTCTCTTGTTCATTTGTAAAGCCATGCCATGGAAGGACCTACTCAGCTTCTCTCTACACACCTGAGGATGGTGCCTGTCAAAAACATTGAAAGCCTAACGAACTGAGGAGGTCACAACGATCATTCGGTTGTATCACATTCCACATCAGAACGTTCAAGCAAAAGTACACAAAGAACATGGCGCACGCACGCGCGCGCACACACACACACACACACACACACACACACACACACACACTCGTGGATATATCGCGACCTGGCAGGAATCCGTTGCACCTCTGCAAGCCGCATGTGTAGACAACAACCAACGTCGCACACATTGACACACACGGACACACACAAACAGGCCCATTCGGTTCAGAGTAACTCAGCTCCAGCAAGGTGGAAACGAGCAGCTGTGCATGTCCCCGTGCACATGGATGGTTGTCGAACCGCACCTTCAAACCAGTTAAAACGTACACGCAAATCTTCCCACTCGTTCAAATCTCACGTGTTGAAGTAGTACCAGGCAACCGAGGTTGAAGTGCAGCAAGAAACAGCAAAGCGAAGCAACGAGAAAGAAACACGTGCTCACCATCTTGAAGCAATGTTTCAAATGCGATAAGGAACTGTCGTTCTGTGACGTCACAAAGTCGTGCAGTCACGCCCATTGGTGACCTCACAATGAAGGGTTCTGTTGGCTGTCGGTTCTAATAGTCGCATTGAAATGGAATTTCATTTCGACTAAGTTTCGTTAGCTCGTCGATGATGAGCGGTCGTCATTTCTTTGCGTATATTTGCCATCACAATTAGTGTGTTATCCCGTCATTTTAAAAATATTCTCAGCATGGTGACCAGGCATTTCCGAGCAGGTCTAACCCTCTGGCCGATGTAACGAATGTCTTCAGGACCGTCTATATATTATGTACGCATTTCTGCTAAATTGGACCAATCATAAGGTTGGGCAGGCCTGGGAGGATTGTTGGTTCGTTATTATTGCCAAATGATGTTACTCTTATTGTTGGTGTTAATGTTATGAGTATTAATTGTTATATACTTTGTTACAATGTTATCGTTGTGTCTCTTGTTCATTTGGAAAGCCATGCCATGGAAGGACCTATTCAGCTTCTCTCTACACACCTGAGGATGGTGTCTGTCAAGAACATTGAAAGCCTAACGAACTGAGGAGGTCACAACGATCATTCGGTTGTATCACATTCCACATCAGAACGCTCAAGCAAAAGTACACAAAGAACATGGCGCACGCACACACACACACACACACACACACACACACACACACACACACACACACACACACACACACACACACACACAACACACACACACACACACACACACACGCACACACACGTGGATATATCGCGACCTGGCAGGAATCCGTTGCACCTCTGCAAGCCGCATGTGTAGATAACAACCAACGTCGCAAACATTGACACACACGGACACACACAAACAGGCCCATTCGGTTCAGAGTAACTCAGCTCCAGCGAGGTGGAAACGAGCAGCTGTGCATGTCCCCGTGCACATGGAAGGTTGTCGAACCGCACCTTCAAACCAGTTAAAACGTACACGCAAATCTTCCCACTCGTTCAAAGCTCACGTGTTGAAGTAGTACCAGGTAACCGAGGTTGAAGTGCAGTCTGAAACAGCGAAGCGAAGCAACGAGAAAGAAATACGTGCTCGCTATCTTGAAGCAATGTTTCAAATGCGATAAGGAACTGTCGTTCTGTGACGTCACGCCCATTGGTGACCTCACAATGAAGGGTTCTGTTGGCTGTCGGTTCTAAAAGTCGCATTGAAATGGAATTTCATTTCGACGAAGTTTCGTTCGCTCGTCGATGATGAGCGGTCGTCATTTCTTTGCGTATATTTGCCATCACAATTACTGTGTTATCCCGTCATTTTAAAAATATTCTCAGCATGGTGACCAGGCATTTCCGAGCCGGTCTAACCCTCTGGCCGATGTAACGAATGTCTTCAGGACCGTCTATATATTAGGTACGCATTTCTGCTAAATTGCACCAATCATGAGGTTGGGCAGGCCTGGGAGGATTGTTGGTTCGTTATTATTGCCAAATGATGTTACTCTTATTATTGGTGTGAATGTTATGAGTATTAAATGTTATATACTTTGTTACAATGTTATCGTTGTGTCTCTTATTCATTTGGAAAGCCATGCCGTGGAAGGACCTATTCAGATTCTCTCTACACACCTGAGGATGGTGTCTGTCAAAAACATTGAAAGCCTTACGAACTGAGGAGGTCACAACGATCATTCGGTTGTATCACATTCCACATCAGAACGCTCAAGCATAAGGACACAAAGAACATGGCGCACGCACGCACACGCACATACACACACGTGGATATATCGCGACCTGGCAGGAATCCTTTGCACCTCTGCAAGCCGCCTGTGTAGATAACAACCAACGTCGGACACATTGACACACGGACACACACAAACAGGCCCATTCGGTTCAGAGTCACTCAGCTCCAGCGAGGTGGAAACGAGCAGCTGTGCATGTCCCCGTGCACATGGAAGGTTGTCGAACCGCACCTTCAAACCAGTTAAATCGTACACGCAAATCTTCCCACTCAATCAAAGCTCACGTGTTGAAGTAGTACCAGGTAACCGAGGTTGAAGTGCAGTATGAAACAGCGAAGCGAAGCAACGAGAAAGAAACACGTGCTCGCCATCTTGAAGCAATGTTTCAAATGCGATAAGGAACTGTCGTTCTGTGACGTCACACAGTCGTGCAGTCACGCCCATTGGTGACCTCACAATGAAGGGTTCTGTTGGCTGTCGGTTCTAATAGTCGCATTGAAATGGAATTTCATTTCGACTAAGTTTCGTTCGCTCGTCGATGATGAGCGGTCGTCATTTCTTTGCGTATATTTGCCATCACAATTATTGTGTTATCCCGTCATTTTAAAAATATTCTCAGCATGGTGACCAGGCATTTCCGAGCAGGTCTAACCCTCTGGCCGATGTAGCGAATGTCTTCAGGACCGTCTATATATTATGTACGCATTTCTGCTAAAATGGACCAATCATGAGGTTGGGCAGGCCTGGGAGGATTGTTGGTTCCTTATTATTGCCAAATGATGTTACTCTTATTATTGGTGTGAATGTTATGAGTATTAAATGTTATATACTTTGTTACAATGTTATCGTTGTGTCTCTTGTTCATTTGGAAAGCCATGCCGTGGAAGGACCTATTCAGCTTCTCTCTACACACCTGAGGATGGTGTCTGTCAAAAACATTGAAAGCGTAATGAACTGAGGAGGTCACAACGATCATTCGGTTGTATCACATTCCACATCAGAACGCTCAAGCATAAGTACACAAAGAACATGGCGCACGCACGCACACGCACATACACACACGTGGATATATCGCGACCTGGCAGGAATCCTTTGCACCTCTGCAAGCCGCCTGTGTAGATAACAACCAACGTCGCACACATTGACACACACGGACACACACAAACAGGCCCATTCGGTTCAGAGTCACTCAGCTCCAGCGAGGTGGAAACGAGCAGCTGTGCATGTCCCCGTGCACATGGAAGGTTGTCGAACCGCACCTTCAAACCAGTTAAATCGTACACGCAAATCTTCCCACTCATTCAAAGCTCACGTGTTGAAGTAGTACCAGGTAACCGAGGTTGAAGTGCAGTATGAAACAGCGAAGCGAAGCAACGAGAAAGAAACACGTGCTCGCCATCTTGAAGCAATGTTTCAAATGCGATAAGGAACTGTCGTTCTGTGACGTCACACAGTCGTGCAGTCACGCCCATTGGTGACCTCACAATGAAGGGTTCTGTTGGCTGTCGGTTCTAAAAGTCGCATTGAAATGGAATTTCATTTCGACGAAGTTTCGTTCGCTCGTCGATGATGAGCGGTCGTCATTTCTTTGCGTATATTTGCCATCACAATTACTGTGTTATCCCGTCATTTTTAAAATATTCTCAGCATGGTGACCAGGCATTTCCGAGCAGGTCTAACCCTCTGGCCGATGTAACGAATGTCTTCAGGACCGTCTATATATTATGTACGCATTTCTGCTAAATTGGACCAATCATGAGGTTGGGCAGGCCTGGAAGGATTGTTGGTTCGTTATTATTGACAAATGATGTTACTCTTATTATTGGTGTTTATGTTATTAGTATTAATTGTTATATACTTTGTTACAATGTTATCGTTGTGTCTCTTGTTCATTTGGAAAGCCATGCCATGGAAGGACCTATTCAGCTTCTCTCTACACACCTGAGGATGGTGTCTGTCAAGAACATTGAAAGCCTAACGAACTGAGGAGGTCACAACGATCATTCGGTTGTATCACATTCCACATCAGAACGCTCAAGCAAAAGTACACAAAGAACATGGCGCACGCACACACACACACACACACACACACACACACACACACACACACACACACACACACACACACACACACACACACACACACACGTGGATATATCGCGACCTGGCAGGAATCCGTTGCACCTCTGCAAGCCGCATGTGTAGATAACAACCAACGTCGCAAACATTGACACACACGGACACACACAAACAGGCCCATTCGGTTCAGAGTAACTCAGCTCCAGCGAGGTGGAAACGAGCAGCTGTGCATGTCCCCGTGCACATGGAAGGTTGTCGAACCGCACCTTCAAACCAGTTAAAACGTACACGCAAATCTTCCCACTCGTTCAAAGCTCACGTGTTGAAGTAGTACCAGGTAACCGAGGTTGAAGTGCAGTATGAAACAGCGAAGCGAAGCAACGAGAAAGAAACACGTGCTCACCATCTTGAAGCAATGTTTCAAATGCGATAAGGAACTGTCGTTCTGTGACGTCACACAGTCGTGCAGTCACGCCCATTGGTGACCTCACAATGAAGGGTTCTGTTGGCTGTCGGTTCTTATAGTCGCATTGAAATGGAATTTCATTTCGACGAAGTTTCGTTCGCTCGTCGATGATGAGCGATCGTCATTTCTTTGCGTATATTTGCCATCACAATTACTGTGTTATCCCGTCATTTTTAAAATATTCTCAGCATGGTGACCAGGCATTTCCGAGCCGGTCTAACCCTCTGGCCGATGTAACGAATGTCTTCAGGACCGTCTATATATTATGTACGCATTTCTGCTAAATTGCACCAATCATGAGGTTGGGCAGGCCTGGGAGGATTGTTGGTTCCTTATTATTGCCAAATGATGTTACTCTTATTATTGGTGTGAATGTTATGAGTATTAAATGTTATATACTTTGTTACAATGTTATCGTTGTGTCTCTTGTTCATTTGGAAAGCCATGCCGTGGAAGGACCTATTCAGCTTCTCTCTACACACCTGAGGATGGTGTCTGTCAAAAACATTGAAAGCGTAATGAACTGAGGAGGTCACAACGATCATTCGGTTGTATCACATTCCACATCAGAACGCTCAAGCATAAGTACACAAAGAACATGGCGCACGCACGCACACGCACATACACACACGTGGATATATCGCGACCTGGCAGGAATCCTTTGCACCTCTGCAAGCCGCCTGTGTAGATAACAACCAACGTCGCACACATTGACACACACGGACACACACAAACAGGCCCATTCGGTTCAGAGTCACTCAGCTCCAGCGAGGTGGAAACGAGCAGCTGTGCATGTCCCCGTGCACATGGAAGGTTGTCGAACCGCACCTTCAAACCAGTTAAATCGTACACGCAAATCTTCCCACTCATTCAAAGCTCACGTGTTGAAGTAGTACCAGGTAATCGAGGTTGAAGTGCAGTATGAAACAGCGAAGCGGAGCAACGAGAAAGAAACACGTGCTCGCCATCTTGAAGCAATGTTTCAAATGCGATAAGGAACTGTCGTTCTGTGACGTCACACAGTCGTGCAGTCACGCCCATTGGTGACCTCACAATGAAGGGTTCTGTTGGCTGTCGGTTCTAAAAGTCGCATTGAAATGGAATTTCATTTCGACGAAGTTTCGTTCGCTCGTCGATGATGAGCGGTCGTCATTTCTTTGCGTATATTTGCCATCACAATTACTGTGTTATCCCGTCATTTTTAAAATATTCTCAGCATGGTGACCAGGCATTTCCGAGCAGGTCTAACCCTCTGGCCGATGTAACGAATGTCTTCAGGACCGTCTATATATTATGTACGCATTTCTGCTAAAATGGACCAATCATGAGGTTGGGCAGGCCTGGAAGGATTGTTGGTTCGTTATTATTGACAAATGATGTTACTCTTATTATTGGTGTTTATGTTATTAGTATTAATTGTTATATACTTTGTTACAATGTTATCGTTGTGTCTCTTGTTCATTTGGAAAGCCATGCCATGGAAGGACCTATTCAGCTTCTCTCTACACACCTGAGGATGGTGTCTGTCAAGAACATTGAAAGCCTAACGAACTGAGGAGGTCACAACGATCATTCGGTTGTATCACATTCCACATCAGAACGCTCAAGCAAAAGTACACAAAGAACATGGCGCACGCACACACACACACACACACACACACACACACACACACACACACACACACACACACACACACACGTGGATATATCGCGACCTGGCAGGAATCCGTTGCACCTCTGCAAGCCGCATGTGTAGATAACAACCAACGTCGCAAACATTGACACACACGGACACACACAAACAGGCCCATTCGGTTCAGAGTAACTCAGCTCCAGCGAGGTGGAAACGAGCAGCTGTGCATGTCCCCGTGCACATGGAAGGTTGTCGAACCGCACCTTCAAACCAGTTAAAACGTACACGCAAATCTTCCCACTCGTTCAAAGCTCACGTGTTGAAGTAGTACCAGGTAACCGAGGTTGAAGTGCAGTATGAAACAGCGAAGCGAAGCAACGAGAAAGAAACACGTGCTCACCATCTTGAAGCAATGTTTCAAATGCGATAAGGAACTGTCGTTCTGTGACGTCACACAGTCGTGCAGTCACGCCCATTGGTGACCTCACAATGAAGGGTTCTGTTGGCTGTCGGTTCTTATAGTCGCATTGAAATGGAATTTCATTTCGACGAAGTTTCGTTCGCTCGTCGATGATGAGCGGTCGTCATTTCTTTGCGTATATTTGCCATCACAATTACTGTGTTATCCCGTCATTTTAAAAATATTCTCAGCATGGTGACCAGGCATTTCCGAGCCGGTCTAACCCTCTGGCCGATGTAACGAATGTCTTCAGGACCGTCTATATATTATGTACGCATTTCTGCTAAATTGCACCAATCATGAGGTTGGGCAGGCCTGGGAGGATTGTTGGTTCCTTATTATTGCCAAATGATGTTACTCTTATTATTGGTGTGAATGTTATGAGTATTAAATGTTATATACTTTGTTACAATGTTATCGTTGTGTCTCTTGTTCATTTGGAAAGCCATGCCGTGGAAGGACCTATTCAGCTTCTCTCTACACACCTGAGGATGGTGTCTGTCAAAAACATTGAAAGCGTAATGAACTGAGGAGGTCACAACGATCATTCGGTTGTATCACATTCCACATCAGAACGCTCAAGCATAAGTACACAAAGAACATGGCGCACGCACGCACACGCACATACACACACGTGGATATATCGCGACCTGGCAGGAATCCTTTGCACCTCTGCAAGCCGCCTGTGTAGATAACAACCAACGTCGCACACATTGACACACACGGACACACACAAACAGGCCCATTCGGTTCAGAGTCACTCAGCTCCAGCGAGGTGGAAACGAGCAGCTGTGCATGTCCCCGTGCACATGGAAGGTTGTCGAACCGCACCTTCAAACCAGTTAAATCGTACACGCAAATCTTCCCACTCATTCAAAGCTCACGTGTTGAAGTAGTACCAGGTAATCGAGGTTGAAGTGCAGTATGAAACAGCGAAGCGGAGCAACGAGAAAGAAACACGTGCTCGCCATCTTGAAGCAATGTTTCAAATGCGATAAGGAACTGTCGTTCTGTGACGTCACACAGTCGTGCAGTCACGCCCATTGGTGACCTCACAATGAAGGGTTCTGTTGGCTGTCGGTTCTAATAGTCGCATTGAAATGGAATTTCATTTCGACTAAGTTTCGTTAGCTCGTCGATGATGAACGGTCGTCATTTCTTTGCGTATATTTGCCATCACAATTATTGTGTTATCCCGTCATTTAAAAAATATTCTCAGCATGGTGACCAGGCATTTCCGAGCAGGTCTAACCCTCTGGCCGATGTAACGAATGTCTTCAGGACCGTCTATATATTATGTACGCATTTCTGCTAAAATGGACCAATCATGAGGTTGGGCAGGCCTGGGAGGATTGTTGGTTCGTTATTATTGCCAAATGATGTTACTCTTATTATTGGTGTTAATGTTATTAGTATTAATTGTTATATACTTTGTTACAATGTTATCGTTGTGTCTCTTGTTCATTTGGAAAGCCATGCCATGGAAGGACCTATTCAGCTTCTCTCTACACACCTGAGGATGGTGTCTGTCAAGAACATTGAAAGCCTAACGAACTGAGGAGGTCACAACGATCATTCGGTTGTATCACATTCCACATCAGAACGCTCAAGCAAAAGTACACAAAGAACATGGCGCACGCACACACACACACACACACACACACACACACACACACACACACACACGCACACACACGTGGATATATCGCGACCTGGCAGGAATCCGTTGCACCTCTGCAAGCCGCATGTGTAGATAACAACCAACGTCGCACACATTGACACACACGGACACACACAAACAGGCCCATTCGGTTCAGAGTCACTCAGCTCCTGCGAGGTGGAAACGAGCAGCTGTGCATGTCCCCGTGCACATGGAAGGTTGTCGAACCGCACCTTCAAACCAGTTAAATCGTACACGCAAATCTTCCCACTCATTCAAAGCTCACGTGTTGAAGTAGTACCAGGTAACCGAGGTTGAAGTGCAGTATGAAACAGCGAAGCGAAGCAACGAGAAAGAAACACGTGCTCGCCATCTTGAAGCAATGTTTCAAATGCGATAAGGAACTGTCGTTCTGTGACGTCACACAGTCGTGCAGTCACGCCCATTGGTGACCTCACAATGAAGGGTTCTGTTGGCTGTCGGTTCTTATAGTCGCATTGAAATGGAATTTCATTTCGACGAAGTTTCGTTCGCTCGTCGATGATGAGCGGTCGTCATTTCTTTGCGTATATTTGCCATCACAATTACTGTGTTATCCCGTCATTTTAAAAATATTCTCAGCATGGTGACCAGGCATTTCCGAGCAGGTCTAGCCCTCTGGCCGATGTAAAGAATGTCTTCAGGACCGTCTGTATATTATGTACGCATTTCTGCTAAATTGGACCAATCATGAGGTTGGGCAGGCCTGGGAGGATTGTTGGTTCGTTATTATTGCCAAATGATGATACCCTTCTTATTGGTGTTAATGTTATTAGTATTAATTGTTAAATACTTTGTTACAATGTTATCGTTGTGTCTCTTGTTCATTTGTAAAGCCATGCCATGGAAGGACCTACTCAGCTTCTCTCTACACACCTGAGGATGGTGCCTGTCAAAAACATTGAAAGCCTAACGAACTGAGGAGGTCACAACGATCATTCGGTTGTATCACATTCCACATCAGAACGTTCAAGCAAAAGTACACAAAGAACATGGCGCACGCACGCGCGCGCGCACACACACACACACACACACACACACACACACACACACACACACACACACACACACACACACACTCGTGGATATATCGCGACCTGGCAGGAATCCGTTGCACCTCTGCAAGCCGCATGTGTAGACAACAACCAACGTCGCACACATTGACACACACGGACACACACAAACAGGCCCATTCGGTTCAGAGTAACTCAGCTCCAGCAAGGTGGAAACGAGCAGCTGTGCATGTCCCCGTGCACATGGATGGTTGTCGAACCGCACCTTCAAACCAGTTAAAACGTACACGCAAATCTTCCCACTCGTTCAAATCTCACGTGTTGAAGTAGTACCAGGCAACCGAGGTTGAAGTGCAGCAAGAAACAGCAAAGCGAAGCAACGAGAAAGAAACACGTGCTCACCATCTTGAAGCAATGTTTCAAATGCGATAAGGAACTGTCGTTCTGTGACGTCACAAAGTCGTGCAGTCACGCCCATTGGTGACCTCACAATGAAGGGTTCTGTTGGCTGTCGGTTCTAATAGTCGCATTGAAATGGAATTTCATTTCGACTAAGTTTCGTTAGCTCGTCGATGATGAGCGGTCGTCATTTCTTTGCGTATATTTGCCATCACAATTAGTGTGTTATCCCGTCATTTTAAAAATATTCTCAGCATGGTGACCAGGCATTTCCGAGCAGGTCTAACCCTCTGGCCGATGTAACGAATGTCTTCAGGACCGTCTATATATTATGTACGCATTTCTGCTAAATTGGACCAATCATAAGGTTGGGCAGGCTTGGGAGGATTGTTGGTTCGTTATTATTGCCAAATGATGTTACTCTTATTGTTGGTGTTAATGTTATGAGTATTAATTGTTATATACTTTGTTACAATGTTATCGTTGTGTCTCTTGTTCATTTGGAAAGCCATGCCATGGAAGGACCTATTCAGCTTCTCTCTACACACCTGAGGATGGTGTCTGTCAAGAACATTGAAAGCCTAACGAACTGAGGAGGTCACAACGATCATTCGGTTGTATCACATTCCACATCAGAACGCTCAAGCAAAAGTACACAAAGAACATGGCGCACGCACACACACACACACACACACACACACACACACACAAACACACACACACACACACACACACGCACACACACGTGGATATATCGCGACCTGGCAGGAATCCGTTGCACCTCTGCAAGCCGCATGTGTAGATAACAACCAACGTCGCAAACATTGACACACACGGACACACACAAACAGGCCCATTCGGTTCAGAGTAACTCAGCTCCAGCGAGGTGGAAACGAGCAGCTGTGCATGTCCCCGTGCACATGGAAGGTTGTCGAACCGCACCTTCAAACCAGTTAAAACGTACACGCAAATCTTCCCACTCGTTCAAAGCTCACGTGTTGAAGTAGTACCAGGTAACCGAGGTTGAAGTGCAGTCTGAAACAGCGAAGCGAAGCAACGAGAAAGAAATACGTGCTCGCTATCTTGAAGCAATGTTTCAAATGCGATAAGGAACTGTCGTTCTGTGACGTCACACAGTCGTGCAGTCACGCCCATTGGTGACCTCACAATGAAGGGTTCTGTTGGCTGTCGGTTCTAAAAGTCGCATTGAAATGGAATTTCATTTCGACGAAGTTTCGTTCGCTCGTTGATGATGAGCGGTCGTCATTTCTTTGCGTATATTTGCCATCACAATTACTGTGTTATCCCGTCATTTTTAAAATATTCTCAGCATGGTGACCAGGCATTTCCGAGCCGGTCTAACCCTCTGGCCGATGTAACGAATGTCTTCAGGACCGTCTATATATTAGGTACGCATTTCTGCTAAATTGCACCAATCATGAGGTTGGGCAGGCCTGGGAGGATTGTTGGTTCGTTATTATTGCCAAATGATGTTACTCTTATTATTGGTGTGAATGTTATGAGTATTAAATGTTATATACTTTGTTACAATGTTATCGTTGTGTCTCTTATTCATTTGGAAAGCCATGCCGTGGAAGGACCTATTCAGATTCTCTCTACACACCTGAGGATGGTGTCTGTCAAAAACATTGAAAGCCTTACGAACTGAGGAGGTCACAACGATCATTCGGTTGTATCACATTCCACATCAGAACGCTCAAGCATAAGGACACAAAGAACATGGCGCACGCACGCACACGCACATACACACACGTGGATATATCGCGACCTGGCAGGAATCCTTTGCACCTCTGCAAGCCGCCTGTGTAGATAACAACCAACGTCGGACACATTGACACACGGACACACACAAACAGGCCCATTCGGTTCAGAGTCACTCAGCTCCAGCGAGGTGGAAACGAGCAGCTGTGCATGTCCCCGTGCACATGGAAGGTTGTCGAACCGCACCTTCAAACCAGTTAAATCGTACACGCAAATCTTCCCACTCAATCAAAGCTCACGTGTTGAAGTAGTACCAGGTAACCGAGGTTGAAGTGCAGTATGAAACAGCGAAGCGAAGCAACGAGAAAGAAACACGTGCTCGCCATCTTGAAGCAATGTTTCAAATGCGATAAGGAACTGTCGTTCTGTGACGTCACACAGTCGTGCAGTCACGCCCATTGGTGACCTCACAATGAAGGGTTCTGTTGGCTGTCGGTTCTAATAGTCGCATTGAAATGGAATTTCATTTCGACTAAGTTTCGTTCGCTCGTCGATGATGAGCGGTCGTCATTTCTTTGCGTATATTTGCCATCACAATTATTGTGTTATCCCGTCATTTTAAAAATATTCTCAGCATGGTGACCAGGCATTTCCGAGCAGGTCTAACCCTCTGGCCGATGTAACGAATGTCTTCAGGACCGTCTATATATTATGTACGCATTTCTGCTAAAATGGACCAATCATGAGGTTGGGCAGGCCTGGGAGGATTGTTGGTTCGTTATTATTGCCAAATGATGTTACTCTTATTATTGGTGTTAATGTTATTAGTATTAATTGTTATATACTTTGTTACAATGTTATCGTTGTGTCTCTTGTTCATTTGGAAAGCCATGCCATGGAAGGACCTATTCAGCTTCTCTCTACACACCTGAGGATGGTGTCTGTCAAAAACATTGAAAGCCAAACGAACTGAGGAGGTCACAACGATCATTCGGTTGTATCACATTCCACATCAGAACGCTCATGCATAAGTACACAAAGAACATGGCGCACACGCACACACACACACACACACACACACACACACACACACACACACACACACACACACACACGTGGATATCGCGACCTGGCAGGAATCCGTTGCACCTCTGCAAGCGCATGTAGAGATAACAATCAACGTCGCAAACATTGACACACACGGACACACACAAACAGGCCCTTTCGGTTCAGAGTAACTCAGCTCCAGCGAGGTGGGAACGAGCAGCTGTGCATGTCCCCGTGCACATGGAAGGTTGTCGAACCGCACCTTCAAACCAGGTAAAACGTACACGCAAATCTTCCCACTCGTTCAAAGCTCACGTGTTGAAGTAGTACCAGGGAACCGAGGTTGAAGTGCAGTATGAAACAGCGAAGCGAAGCAACGAGAAAGAAACACGTGCTCGCCATCTTGAAGCAATGTTTCAAATGCGATAAGGAACTGTCGTTCTGTGACGTCACACAGTCGTGCAGTCACGCCCATTGGTGACCTCACAATGAAGGGTTCTGTTGGCTGTCGGTTCTAAAAGTCGCATTGAAATGGAATTTCATTTCGACGAAGTTTCGTTCGCTCGTCGATGATGAGCGGTCGTCATTTCTTTGCGTATATTTGCCATCACAATTACTGTGTTATCCCGTCATTTTAAAAATATTCTCAGCATGGTGACCAGGCATTTCCGAGCAGGTCTAACCCTCTGGCCGATGTAACGAATGTCTTCAGGACCGTCTATATATTATGTACGCATTTCTGCTAAATTGGACCAATCATGAGGTTGGGCAGGCCTGGAAGGATTGTTGGTTCGTTATTATTGACAAATGATGTTACTCTTATTATTGGTGTTTATGTTATTAGTATTAATTGTTATATACTTTGTTACAATGTTATCGTTGTGTCTCTTGTTCATTTGGAAAGCCATGCCATGGAAGGACCTATTCAGCTTCTCTCTACACACCTGAGGATGGTGTCTGTCAAGAACATTGAAAGCCTAACGAACTGAGGAGGTCACAACGATCATTCGGTTGTATCACATTCCACATCAGAACGCTCAAGCAAAAGTACACAAAGAACATGGCGCACGCACACACACACACACACACACACACACACACACACACACACACACACACACACACACACACACACACACACACACACACACACACGTGGATATATCGCGACCTGGCAGGAATCCGTTGCACCTCTGCAAGCCGCATGTGTAGATAACAACCAACGTCGCAAACATTGACACACACGGACACACACAAACAGGCCCATTCGGTTCAGAGTAACTCAGCTCCAGCGAGGTGGAAACGAGCAGCTGTGCATGTCCCCGTGCACATGGAAGGTTGTCGAACCGCACCTTCAAACCAGTTAAAACGTACACGCAAATCTTCCCACTCGTTCAAAGCTCACGTGTTGAAGTAGTACCAGGTAACCGAGGTTGAAGTGCAGTATGAAACAGCGAAGCGAAGCAACGAGAAAGAAACACGTGCTCACCATCTTGAAGCAATGTTTCAAATGCGATAAGGAACTGTCGTTCTGTGACGTCACACAGTCGTGCAGTCACGCCCATTGGTGACCTCACAATGAAGGGTTCTGTTGGCTGTCGGTTCTTATAGTCGCATTGAAATGGAATTTCATTTCGACGAAGTTTCGTTCGCTCGTCGATGATGAGCGGTCGTCATTTCTTTGCGTATATTTGCCATCACAATTACTGTGTTATCCCGTCATTTTAAAAATATTCTCAGCATGGTGACCAGGCATTTCCGAGCCGGTCTAACCCTCTGGCCGATGTAACGAATGTCTTCAGGACCGTCTATATATTATGTACGCATTTCTGCTAAATTGCACCAATCATGAGGTTGGGCAGGCCTGGGAGGATTGTTGGTTCCTTATTATTGCCAAATGATGTTACTCTTATTATTGGTGTGAATGTTATGAGTATTAAATGTTATATACTTTGTTACAATGTTATCGTTGTGTCTCTTGTTCATTTGGAAAGCCATGCCGTGGAAGGACCTATTCAGCTTCTCTCTACACACCTGAGGATGGTGTCTGTCAAAAACATTGAAAGCGTAATGAACTGAGGAGGTCACAACGATCATTCGGTTGTATCACATTCCACATCAGAACGCTCAAGCATAAGTACACAAAGAACATGGCGCACGCACGCACACGCACATACACACACGTGGATATATCGCGACCTGGCAGGAATCCTTTGCACCTCTGCAAGCCGCCTGTGTAGATAACAACCAACGTCGCACACATTGACACACACGGACACACACAAACAGGCCCATTCGGTTCAGAGTCACTCAGCTCCAGCGAGGTGGAAACGAGCAGCTGTGCATGTCCCCGTGCACATGGAAGGTTGTCGAACCGCACCTTCAAACCAGTTAAATCGTACACGCAAATCTTCCCACTCATTCAAAGCTCACGTGTTGAAGTAGTACCAGGTAACCGAGGTTGAAGTGCAGTATGAAACAGCGAAGCGAAGCAACGAGAAAGAAACACGTGCTCGCCATCTTGAAGCAATGTTTCAAATGCGATAAGGAACTGTCGTTCTGTGACGTCACACAGTCGTGCAGTCACGCCCATTGGTGACCTCACAATGAAGGGTTCTGTTGGCTGTCGGTTCTAATAGTCGCATTGAAATGGAATTTCATTTCGACTAAGTTTCGTTAGCTCGTCGATGATGAGCGGTCGTCATTTCTTTGCGTATATTTGCCATCACAATCATTGTGTTATCCCGTCATTTTAAAAATATTCTCAGCATGGTGACCAGGCATTTCCGAGCAGGTCTAACCCTCTGGCCGATGTAACGAATGTCTTCAGGACCGTCTATATATTATGTACGCATTTCTGCTAAAATGGACCAATCATGAGGTTGGGCAGGCCTGGGAGGATTGTTGGTTCGTTATTATTGCCAAATGATGTTACTCTTATTATTGGTGTTAATGTTATTAGTATTAATTGTTATATACTTTGTTACAATGTTATCGTTGTGTCTCTTGTTCATTTGGAAAGCCATGCCATGGAAGGACCTATTCAGCTTCTCTCTACACACCTGAGGATGGTGTCTGTCAAAAACATTGAAAGCCAAACGAACTAAGGAGGTCACAACGATCATTCGGTTGTATCACATTCCACATCAGAACGCTCATGCATAAGTACACAAAGAACATGGCGCACGCACGCGTGCACACACACACACACACACACACATACACACACACACACACACACACACACACACACACACACACACACACACACACACACGTGGATATCGCGACCTGGCAGGAATCCGTTGCACCTCTGCAAGCCGCATGTAGAGATAACAATCAACGTCGCAAACATTGACACACACGGACACACACAAACAGGCCCTTTCGGTTCAGAGTAACTCAGCTCCAGCGAGGTGGGAACGAGCAGCTGTGCATGTCCCCGTGCACATGGAAGGTTGTCGAACCGCACCTTCAAACCAGGTAAAACGTACACGCAAATCTTCCCACTCGTTCAAAGCTCACGTGTTGAAGTAGTACCAGGGAACCGAGGTTGAAGTGCAGTATGAAACAGCGAAGCGAAGCAACGAGAAAGAAACACGTGCTCGCCATCTTGAAGCAATGTTTCAAATGCGATAAGGAACTGTCGTTCTGTGACGTCACACAGTCGTGCAGTCACGCCCATTGGTGACCTCACAATGAAGGGTTCTGTTGGCTGTCGGTTCTAAAAGTCGCATTGAAATGGAATTTCATTTCGACGAAGTTTCGTTCGCTCGTCGATGATGAGCGGTCGTCATTTCTTTGCGTATATTTGCCATCACAATTACTGTGTTATCCCGTCATTTTTAAAATATTCTCAGCATGGTGACCAGGCATTTCCGAGCAGGTCTAACCCTCTGGCCGATGTAACGAATGTCTTCAGGACCGTCTATATATTATGTACGCATTTCTGCTAAATTGGACCAATCATGAGGTTGGGCAGGCCTGGAAGGATTGTTGGTTCGTTATTATTGACAAATGATGTTACTCTTATTATTGGTGTTTATGTTATTAGTATTAATTGTTGTATACTTTGTTACAATGTTATCGTTGTGTCTCTTGTTCATTTGGAAAGCCATGCCATGGAAGGACCTATTCAGCTTCTCTCTACACACCTGAGGATGGTGTCTGTCAAGAACATTGAAAGCCTAACGAACTGAGGAGGTCACAACGATCATTCGGTTGTATCACATTCCACATCAGAACGCTCAAGCATAAGTACACAAAGAACATGGCGCACGCACGCACACGCACATACACACACGTGGATATATCGCGACCTGGCAGGAATCCTTTGCACCTCTGCAAGCCGCCTGTGTAGATAACAACCAACGTCGCACACATTGACACACACGGACACACACAAACAGGCCCATTCGGTTCAGAGTCACTCAGCTCCAGCGAGGTGGAAACGAGCAGCTGTGCATGTCCCCGTGCACATGGAAGGTTGTCGAACCGCACCTTCAAACCAGTTAAATCGTACACGCAAATCTTCCCACTCATTCAAAGCTCACGTGTTGAAGTAGTACCAGGCAATCGAGGTTGAAGTGCAGTATGAAACAGCGAAGCGGAGCAACGAGAAAGAAACACGTGCTCGCCATCTTGAAGCAATGTTTCAAATGCGATAAGGAACTGTCGTTCTGTGACGTCACACAGTCGTGCAGTCACGCCCATTGGTGACCTCACAATGAAGGGTTCTGTTGGCTGTCGGTTCTAAAAGTCGCATTGAAATGGAATTTCATTTCGACGAAGTTTCGTTCGCTCGTCGATGATGAGCGGTCGTCATTTCTTTGCGTATATTTGCCATCACAATTACTGTGTTATCCCGTCATTTTTAAAATATTCTCAGCATGGTGACCAGGCATTTCCGAGCAGGTCTAACCCTCTGGCCGATGTAACGAATGTCTTCAGGACCGTCTATATATTATGTACGCATTTCTGCTAAATTGGACCAATCATGAGGTTGGGCAGGCCTGGAAGGATTGTTGGTTCGTTATTATTGACAAATGATGTTACTCTTATTATTGGTGTTTATGTTATTAGTATTAATTGTTATATACTTTGTTACAATGTTATCGTTGTGTCTCTTGTTCATTTGGAAAGCCATGCCATGGAAGGACCTATTCAGCTTCTCTCTACACACCTGAGGATGGTGTCTGTCAAGAACATTGAAAGCCTAACGAACTGAGGAGGTCACAACGATCATTCGGTTGTATCACATTCCACATCAGAACGCTCAAGCAAAAGTACACAAAGAACATGGCGCACGCACACACACACACACACACACACACACACACACACACACACACACACACACACACACACACACACACACACACGTGGATATATCGCGACCTGGCAGGAATCTGTTGCACCTCTGCAAGCCGCATGTGTAGATAACAACCAACGTCGCAAACATTGACACACACGGACACACACAAACAGGCCCATTCGGTTCAGAGTAACTCAGCTCCAGCGAGGTGGAAACGAGCAGCTGTGCATGTCCCCGTGCACATGGAAGGTTGTCGAACCGCACCTTCAAACCAGTTAAAACGTACACGCAAATCTTCCCACTCGTTCAAAGCTCACGTGTTGAAGTAGTACCAGGTAACCGAGGTTGAAGTGCAGTATGAAACAGCGAAGCGAAGCAACGAGAAAGAAACACGTGCTCACCATCTTGAAGCAATGTTTCAAATGCGATAAGGAACTGTCGTTCTGTGACGTCACACAGTCGTGCAGTCACGCCCATTGGTGACCTCACAATGAAGGGTTCTGTTGGCTGTCGGTTCTTATAGTCGCATTGAAATGGAATTTCATTTCGACGAAGTTTCGTTCGCTCGTCGATGATGAGCGGTCGTCATTTCTTTGCGTATATTTGCCATCACAATTACTGTGTTATCCCGTCATTTTTAAAATATTCTCAGCATGGTGACCAGGCATTTCCGAGCCGGTCTAACCCTCTGGCCGATGTAACGAATGTCTTCAGGACCGTCTATATATTATGTACGCATTTCTGCTAAATTGCACCAATCATGAGGTTGGGCAGGCCTGGGAGGATTGTTGGTTCCTTATTATTGCCAAATGATGTTACTCTTATTATTGGTGTGAATGTTATGAGTATTAAATGTTATATACTTTGTTACAATGTTATCGTTGTGTCTCTTGTTCATTTGGAAAGCCATGCCGTGGAAGGACCTATTCAGCTTCTCTCTACACACCTGAGGATGGTGTCTGTCAAAAACATTGAAAGCGTAATGAACTGAGGAGGTCACAACGATCATTCGGTTGTATCACATTCCACATCAGAACGCTCAAGCATAAGTACACAAAGAACATGGCGCACGCACGCACACGCACATACACACACGTGGATATATCGCGACCTGGCAGGAATCCTTTGCACCTCTGCAAGCCGCCTGTGTATATAACAACCAACGTCGCACACATTGACACACACGGACACACACAAACAGGCCCATTCGGTTCAGAGTCACTCAGCTCCAGCGAGGTGGAAACGAGCAGCTGTGCATGTCCCCGTGCACATGGAAGGTTGTCGAACCGCACCTTCAAACCAGTTAAATCGTACACGCAAATCTTCCCACTCATTCAAAGCTCACGTGTTGAAGTAGTACCAGGTAATCGAGGTTGAAGTGCAGTATGAAACAGCGAAGCGGAGCAACGAGAAAGAAACACGTGCTCGCCATCTTGAAGCAATGTTTCAAATGCGATAAGGAACTGTCGTTCTGTGACGTCACACAGTCGTGCAGTCACGCCCATTGGTGACCTCACAATGAAGGGTTCTGTTGGCTGTTGGTTCTAATAGTCGCATTGAAATGGAATTTCATTTCGACTAAGTTTCGTTAGCTCGTCGATGATGAACGGTCGTCATTTCTTTGCGTATATTTGCCATCACAATTATTGTGTTATCCCGTCATTTAAAAAATATTCTCAGCATGGTGACCAGGCATTTCCGAGCAGGTCTAACCCTCTGGCCGATGTAACGAATGTCTTCAGGACCGTCTATATATTATGTACGCATTTCTGCTAAAATGGACCAATCATGAGGTTGGGCAGGCCTGGGAGGATTGTTGGTTCGTTATTATTGCCAAATGATGTTACTCTTATTATTGGTGTTAATGTTATTAGTATTAATTGTTATATACTTTGTTACAATGTTATCGTTGTGTCTCTTGTTCATTTGGAAAGCCATGCCATGGAAGGACCTATTCAGCTTCTCTCTACACACCTGAGGATGGTGTCTGTCAAAAACATTGAAAGCCAAACGAACTGAGGAGGTCACAACGATCATTCGGTTGTATCACATTCCACATCAGAACGCTCATGCATAAGTACACAAAGAACATGGCGCACGCGCACACACACACACACACACACACACACACACACACACACACACACACACACACACACACACACACACACACACACACACACACGTGGATATCGCGACCTGGCAGGAATCCGTTGCACCTCTGCAAGCCGCATGTAGAGATAACAATCAACGTCGCAAACATTGACACACACGGACACACACAAACAGGCCCTTTCGGTTCAGAGTAACTCAGCTCCAGCGAAGTGGGAACGAGCAGCTGTGCATGTCCCCGTGCACATGGAAGGTTGTCGAACCGCACCTTCAAACCAGGTAAAACGTACACGCAAATCTTCCCACTCGTTCAAAGCTCACGTGTTGAAGTAGTACCAGGGAACCGAGGTTGAAGTGCAGTATGAAACAGCGAAGCGAAGCAACGAGAAAGAAACACGTGCTCGCCATCTTGAAGCAATGTTTCAAATGCGATAAGGAACTGTCGTTCTGTGACGTCACACAGTCGTGCAGTCACGCCCATTGGTGACCTCACAATGAAGGGTTCTGTTGGCTGTCGGTTCTAAAAGTCGCATTGAAATGGAATTTCATTTCGACGAAGTTTCGTTCGCTCGTCGATGATGAGCGGTCGTCATTTCTTTGCGTATATTTGCCATCACAATTACTGTGTTATCCCGTCATTTTTAAAATATTCTCAGCATGGTGACCAGGCATTTCCGAGCAGGTCTAACCCTCAGGCCGATGTAACGAATGTCTTCAGGACCGTCTATATATTATGTACGCATTTCTGCTAAATTGGACCAATCATGAGGTTGGGCAGGCCTGGAAGGATTGTTGGTTCGTTATTATTGACAAATGATGTTACTCTTATTATTGGTGTTTATGTTATTAGTATTAATTGTTTTATACTTTGTTACAATGTTATCGTTGTGTCTCTTGTTCATTTGGAAAGCCATGCCATGGAAGGACCTATTCAGCTTCTCTCTACACACCTGAGGATGGTGTCTGTCAAGAACATTGAAAGCCTAACGAACTGAGGAGGTCACAACGATCATTCGGTTGTATCACATTCCACATCAGAACGCTCAAGCAAAAGTACACAAAGAACATGGCGCACGCACACACACACACACACACACACACACACACACACACACACACACACACACACACACACACACACACACGTGGATATATCGCGACCTGGCAGGAATCCGTTGCACCTCTGCAAGCCGCATGTGTAGATAACAACCAACGTCGCAAACATTGACACACACGGACACACACAAACAGGCCCATTCGGTTCAGAGTAACTCAGCTCCAGCGAGGTGGAAACGAGCAGCTGTGCATGTCCCCGTGCACATGGAAGGTTGTCGAACCGCACCTTCAAACCAGTTAAAACGTACACGCAAATCTTCCCACTCGTTCAAAGCTCACGTGTTGAAGTAGTACCAGGTAACCGAGGTTGAAGTGCAGTATGAAACAGCGAAGCGAAGCAACGAGAAAGAAACACGTGCTCACCATCTTGAAGCAATGTTTCAAATGCGATAAGGAACTGTCGTTCTGTGACGTCACACAGTCGTGCAGTCACGCCCATTGGTGACCTCACAATGAAGGGTTCTGTTGGCTGTCGGTTCTTATAGTCGCATTGAAATGGAATTTCATTTCGACGAAGTTTCGTTCGCTCGTCGATGATGAGCGGTCGTCATTTCTTTGCGTATATTTGCCATCACAATTACTGTGTTATCCCGTCATTTTTAAAATATTCTCAGCATGGTGACCAGGCATTTCCGAGCCGGTCTAACCCTCTGGCCGATGTAACGAATGTCTTCAGGACCGTCTATATATTATGTACGCATTTCTGCTAAATTGCACCAATCATGAGGTTGGGCAGGCCTGGGAGGATTGTTGGTTCCTTATTATTGCCAAATGATGTTACTCTTATTATTGGTGTGAATGTTATGAGTATTAAATGTTATATACTTTGTTACAATGTTATCGTTGTGTCTCTTGTTCATTTGGAAAGCCATGCCGTGGAAGGACCTATTCAGCTTCTCTCTACACACCTGAGGATGGTGTCTGTCAAAAACATTGAAAGCGTAATGAACTGAGGAGGTCACAACGATCATTCGGTTGTATCACATTCCACATCAGAACGCTCAAGCATAAGTACACAAAGAACATGGCGCACGCACGCACACGCACATACACACACGTGGATATATCGCGACCTGGCAGGAATCCTTTGCACCTCTGCAAGCCGCCTGTGTAGATAACAACCAACGTCGCACACATTGACACACACGGACACACACAAACAGGCCCATTCGGTTCAGAGTCACTCAGCTCCAGCGAGGTGGAAACGAGCAGCTGTGCATGTCCCCGTGCACATGGAAGGTTGTCGAACCGCACCTTCAAACCAGTTAAATCGTACACGCAAATCTTCCCACTCATTCAAAGCTCACGTGTTGAAGTAGTACCAGGTAATCGAGGTTGAAGTGCAGTATGAAACAGCGAAGCGGAGCAACGAGAAAGAAACACGTGCTCGCCATCTTGAAGCAATGTTTCAAATGCGATAAGGAACTGTCGTTCTGTGACGTCACACAGTCGTGCAGTCACGCCCATTGGTGACCTCACAATGAAGGGTTCTGTTGGCTGTCGGTTCTAATAGTCGCATTGAAATGGAATTTCATTTCGACTAAGTTTCGTTAGCTCGTCGATGATGAACGGTCGTCATTTCTTTGCGTATATTTGCCATCACAATTATTGTGTTATCCCGTCATTTAAAAAACTAGGGCATGCCCGTACTATATCTATATCTAAAATTATATCCCCCCCCCTCTATTTACATGAAATGGTTTGGTCCAAAGCGAACGGCTTGCGAGTACGGTGACAATCCCCCCCCTCTATTTACATGAAATGGTTTGGTCCAAAGCGAACGGCTTCGGAGTTTGGTAAAGAAATCGCCATAGCGTGCCCAAACGCGCAGGAAAGCGAAAGAATCGCAAATTTAAGGAAATGCCCGTACTTCCGTAAGGAAGAGAAAAGAAATGAAAAGGAAAAACATTCCAAACCGCGAGGGAAAACAACACGGCACGTCGACACAACAACGTGTCCTGTGATTGGCCGTACGTCGCTGCCAGTAGCTGCCCCCCCCCAAAAAAGCTTTCACCGTCCGGCGACTGAATTTAAGGGGAAAAATAAAACGCTCCGCTTAAAACAACGCCCTTCGCTCTGACTGAATTGGGACAATGTTTTTATGTTTTTAATTGAATTACTATCCGTAATGGCGCACGCTCTCACGGGAGCTCCGGAAGGTCGTATATCGCAGTTACGATGAATCGCAAATTAGTTTTTATTAGTTTTAAAACATAGTTTAACGCCAACATAGCGCCAACATAGTTTGCAAACGTGAAATAAATGAATACGCTCTCAAATGTGCCGTCCGAGGCAGAGTCTGTTCGCCACGTTCGGCACACGTGATAGCTCGCTGCTCTCTGATTGGTTGAATCGTTTTTTGGACATAGCTCGGTAACTGCTTGTCCGATTAATTTCAAACCTTGAAAAGGCACATCCTCGGGTCCCCAGCAATATACCTGGCAAGTTTCAAGTATATCGGACCGGTAGTTGTCGAGAAACAGCGGTCACAGACAAACATACATACAAACATACAAACATACAAACATACAAACATACAAACATACACACAGAGATTGCTGGAATTATAGATAGATATTCTCAGCATGGTGACCAGGCATTTCCGAGCAGGTCTAACCCTCTGGCCGATGTAACGAATGTCTTCAGGACCGTCTATATATTATGTACGCATTTTTGCTAAAATGGACCAATCATGAGGTTGGGCAGGCCTGGGAGGATTGTTGGTTCGTTATTATTGCCAAATGATGTTACTCTTATTATTGGTGTTAATGTTATTAGTATTAATTGTTATATACTTTGTTACAATGTTATCGTTGTGTCTCTTGTTCATTTGGAAAGCCATGCCATGGAAGGACCTATTCAGCTTCTCTCTACACACCTGAGGATGGTGTCTGTCAAAAACATTGAAAGCCAAACGAACTGAGGAGGTCACAACGATCATTCGGTTGTATCACATTCCACATCAGAACGCTCATGCATAAGTACACAAAGAACATGGCGCACGCACGCGCGCACACACACACACACACACACACACACACACACACACACACACACACACACACACACACACACACACACACACACGCGTGGATATCGCGACCTGGCAGGAATCCGTTGCACCTCTGCAAGCCGCATGTAGAGATAACAACCAACGTCGCAAACATTGACACACACGGACACACACAAACAGGCCCTTTCGGTTCAGAGTAACTCAGCTCCAGCGAGGTGGGAACGAGCAGCTGTGCATGTCCCCGTGCACATGGAAGGTTGTCGAACCGCACCTTCAAACCAGGTAAAACGTACACGCAAATCTTCCCACTCGTTCAAAGCTCACGTGTTGAAGTAGTACCAGGTAACCGAGGTTGAAGTGCAGTATGAAACAGCGAAGCGAAGCAACGAGAAAGAAACACGTGCTCGCCATCTTGAAGCAATGTTTCAAATGCGATAAGGAACTGTCGTTCTGTGACGTCACACAGTCGTGCAGTCACGCCCATTGGTGACCTCACAATGAAGGGTTCTGTTGGCTGTCGGTTCTTGTAGTCGCATTGAAATGGAATTTCATTTCGACGAAGTTTCGTTCGCTCGTCGATGATGAGCGGTCGTCATTTCTTTGCGTATATTTGCCATCACAATTACTGTGTTATCCCGTCAATTTTTAAAATATTCTCAACATGTTGACCAGGCATTTCCGAGAAGGTCTAACCCTCTGGCTGATGTAACGAATGTCTTCAGGACCGTCTATATATTATGTACGCATTTCTGCTAAATTGGACCAATCCTGAGGTTGGGCAGGCCTGGGAGGATTGTTGGTTCGTTATTATTGACAAATGATGTTACTCTTATTATTGGTGTTAATGTTATTAGTATTAATTGTTATATACTTTGTTACAATGTTATCGTTGTGTCTCTTGTTCATTTGGAAAGCCATGCCATGGAAGGACCTATTCAGCTTGTCTCTACACACCTGAGGATGGTGTCTGTCAAGAACATTGAAAGCCTAACGAACTGAGGAGGTCACAACGATCATTCGGTTGTATCACATTCCACATCAGAACGCTCAAGCAAAAGTACACAAAGAACATGGCGCACGCACACACACACACACACACACACACACACACACACACACACACACACACACACACACACACACACGTGGATATATCGCGACCTGGCAGGAATCCGTTGCACCTCTGCAAGCCGCATGTGTAGATAACAACCAACGTCGCAAACATTGACACACACGGACACACACAAACAGGCCCATTCGGTTCAGAGTAACTCAGCTCCAGCGAGGTGGAAACGAGCAGCTGTGCATGTCCCCGTGCACATGGAAGGTTGTCGAACCGCACCTTCAAACCAGTTAAAACGTACACGCAAATCTTCCCACTCGTTCAAAGCTCACGTGTTGAAGTAGTACCAGGTAACCGAGGTTGAAGTGCAGTATGAAACAGCGAAGCGAAGCAACGAGAAAGAAATACGTGCTCGCTATCTTGAAGCAATGTTTCAAATCCTTCCGTTTCCGGTCTTGCTGGCGACGGTTCGTTTTTTCGCAGGTCTCCACGCTCTCCATCGAAATCGAAGTTGTCATTGTTCCAATTTGTATTTTCGTTATAACTGTATTTCTTTTATGGTGTATGTACGTATATTGTCCCGTCAAAGATTTTCGGTGCAAATCTTTCATACCTGTATTGAAAATCGCGTTAATTCGTGTCGTCTCGAGGTCTTGTACAGTGTACACTGTACAAGTACAACCTTGAGGCTTTGTTTTTCTCTCAGCGCCTGTCGTTTGTGATCCAATAACTTTCGTTCTCTGTTTTCGCAGTCTTTCCACCCCAAAGCCTACTTCCTTATGTAAATCTCAACTCAAAAAAACAAAAAAAAAAGACTCCCTTCTCTGTGCTCATTCGTTTATTCATTCTTATTCGTTCGTTCGTTCTTCGACCACGTGTTTCTCCCCCATTTCCCCAGATAGATTGTCAAATTTCAATTCGTTATTTTATCGTCCATGTGATATTGTTTGATTATAGTTAGTTTTGGTTTGAATTTCCTGTAACTCGTAATTAATTAATCGTGTTCTGCTCCTCGTGTGTGGCCCTGTAGTTGTACCCCCGTCGGTGTTTTGTTAACTTAAGTGTGTTTTGCTTGGCTCTTGGTTTTTTCCCTTCTACCCCGAACATAATACTGTCTAACGTTCTAAATCCCCACCCCCCCCCCCCCCCCCAAAAAAAAAACAAAAACATTTATTTTATTTTCTCCACGTGTACTTTTGTCTCATCCTGTATTTTCTGTCCAGGTGTGCTGTTCGCCCCACCCCCATTATCTCCTTGCCATCCACCGTTTGCCCTGTTCACGTGACTCGTGGTGGTCCCTCTCGGCTCTCCCCCCGTTGGTATTTTTGTGCATATAAGATTGTTCATAGTTCTGTTTAAATATTTTTAAATATGTTTAACCTTTCCCCTTCTGTTTTTTATTCAGTGGTATATTACAACACGCTGTTTTTCTTCCTATTTAAAAGGCTTTTCTCAATTTCCTCTCCAACTCATTCCACTTCAAAAAAAAGAAATTCAATATCTTATACGTCTCCCTCACTACATGGTCTAAATTCTCATTCATTCCATCCCTCCTCCATCATCCTGAACCGGATTGCTAACTTGAAAATCACAACAAACCCAATTTGTTATCAATGTTCGTCTTTCATTAATCATCCACTTTCTAAACTCCCCTCTTGCCCCTCCCATCCAAATCCCCCCCCTTGCACCTACACTCCGAAACTTCCCCCTTGCCCCTCCACTCTTAAACTCCCCCCTTGCCCCTCCACTCCTGAACTCCCCCCTTGCCCTTCCCCTCCTAAACTTCCCCTTTGCCCCTCCCCTCCTAATCCCCCCCCTTGCCCCTCCACTCCTGATCTCCCCCCTTTCCCCTTCCCTCCGAAACTCCCCCCTTGCCCCTCCCCTCCTAAACTCCCCCCTCACTCCTCCCCTTCAAAACTCCCCCCCAATCCCTCCCATTCAATTCTCCCCCCATACCATTCCTCTCCAATTCTCTCTCCTCCCCCCTCCTCCTCCAAGCTGCCTCCTCCCCACTTCGTCTCCCTTCTATCTCATACCTCCACCCCCCCAAACCTTCTACTTTCCTCTGCCCCCCCTCAAACAACCCCTCACTGTGCTGCATCCCTTCACCAGCAAACCTTTCATCCTCCTCATCCTTCCCTTTCTTGGAACTCTTCTGCAACATCTGAAACACTATCAACTGCTCTCCCTACCTCCCCCTCTCATCCTTCATCTTACCCTACTCCTCCCCTCCCCTGTCCTGTACTCGATGCTCCCCCTCTCTCTTCATTAACGGTATGGACCTCAAACATCCGGGGCCTTCGCTCAAACCTGACTGATCTCTCCATACAGGTTGCTTCTGACAATCCAGACTTGATCTGCTTAACAGAGACTTTCCTCCTTCAAGATGTCTCTGATTCCTTAATATCTCTTCCTGGTTACTCCCTCCTCCGGTATGATAGACCTGAGCCTCGGCCTGGTGGTGGGGTGGCTATCTTTGTCAAAAACTCTCTTCCTCACTCTCCTTGCACTGCTCTCTTTCCTCCTCACCCGCAGGAGTACCTCTGGTTACGGCTTCCTCTCCGCTCCCACCTTTTGTTCATATGTGTTCTGTACCGTCCCCCAAACAGTGATGACTCCATCTACATTTCAATGTCTGACAACATGGACCAACTTCTATCCACTCATCCCAACTCTCTCTTCCTCATATGTGGTGACTTCAACTGTCATCATGCCACCTGGTTGGGTGTGGGTTCCTCTCTCACTAGTCATGGCACCTCAGCAAAGGACTTCTGTGACTCACTGGGATTGACACAATCTGTCAATTTCCCGACCCGGATCTCAGCCAATGGAGTATCTTCTCTTCTAGACTTGGTTATGACAAACTTCCCTGCTAATGTCTGCTGCTCTTCTTCTGCTCCAATCGGTTCTTCTGATCATGTGCTTGTCAAAGTGGACATCTCTCTGGCCATTCTCAGAGAGCCTCCTCAGCGTCGACGAGTCTGGCATTTCACTCAGGCCGACTGGGACGGTCTGCAAGCAGCCATCAATCGTCTGGATTGGTCTCCCATCTCCACTGCCTCTGACATCAATTCTTCCTGGGAATTCTTCCAAAGCAAACTGATCTCTCTCATGCACAGATTTATCCCATCTCACCTTCAATTGTCTAACCCTTCCTCCCGTCCATGGTACACTGAATCTTGTGGTGAGGCAGTTGCCCTGAAACAACTTGCCTTTGCCTCTTGGAAGGCTAATCCAACTGAAGGAAATCTCAGTTCCTTCCACCAAGCTCGGAACAAGTGTGTGTCTACCCTCAGGAGTGCCAGGAAGCACTATCTCTCCTCACTCAAGAATGAACTCTTAAACCTGTCTCCTTCCTCCAAATCCTGGTGGCGTCTGGTCAAATCCGTTTCTGGTGTTTGTTCCCCCTCCATCCCCTCCCTTACCTCAAATGGCCACACAGTTGACATCGCACGTGACAAAGCCGAATGCCTCAACTCTGTGTTCGCCTCGAAATCCTTAGTCCCAAACCCATCTCTCTCTGTTCCCACCTTTCCCAGTCGAACCCAACTGCTCCTGGACTCTGTGTCCTTCTCTCCTGACAAGGTGGAGGAGTTTTTGTCAAACCTCGACTCTGATTCTGCAACTGGACCAGACGGCATCAGCCCACGGGTCCTAAAATCCTGCTCTGCCGCTCTATCTCACCCTCTCTCTGTTCTTTTCACCCTATCTTTTGCTCAAGGTCATCTGCCAGCATCCTGGAAATCAGCTAACATTACCGCTTTACACAAAAAAGGTGCAAAAACAGATCCTTGCAACTACAGACCAATCAGCCTGCTCCCAATTATCAGCAAAGTCATGGAATCCATCATTGCTTCGGATATGAAATCTTTCCTCTTCTCCAATGGCTTGATCTCTGATCATCAATTTGGTTTCAGACCAGGTCACTCTACTCTGGACATGCTGCTTCTGCTGTCTCAACAATGGATGGAGGTCCTCAATGCCAAACAGGAAATCAGAGCTGTCTCCCTTGACATATCAAGGGCCTTTGATACGGTCTGGCACCCAGCTCTGCTCACCAAACTCTCCTCCTATGGTATCCATGGAAATCTCCATGCATGGCTTGCGGACTTCCTCTCTGGTCGTAGTCAACGTGTGGCCCTGAATGGATTTCTCTCATCTCCCCCTTCCTGTTCAGGCTGGAGTTCCCCAAGGAAGTGTGCTGGGCCCTGTGCTTTTTCTGGTCTTTATCAATGATCTCTCTGACTCTCTGGAAAATCCTCTCTATCTCTTTGCTGATGACTCCACTCTCTGCCGCTCCATTCCTCTTCCCTCAGATCGGCAGTCTGCTGCCTCCTCACTCTCTGAAGACCTGGACAAAATCACAGACTGGTCAAACAAGTGGAACATGTCTTTCAATCCTGCCAAATCTCACTCTCTTACTATGTCTCTCCGAAAAGATCGACTGGACAACCCTCCCATCTACTTTCTCAACAATCCTCTCCAAGAAGTTCTGTCACTCAAGCTTTTGGGTCTCACTATCTGCCATGATCTTTCTTGGGAAAACCACATTTCCAAGCTGGCCTCCAAAGCCAGTCGCCGACTGGGCATCCTCCGTCGTGCGAAGTCCTTCCTCGGCACACCTGAGCTCCTCACCACATACAAGGCTTTCATCCGCAGCTCAATGGAATACTGTTCTCCCCTATGGGCTGGTGCTCCTGCCTCACACCTGGCTCGGCTTCACGCTGTTGAATCCAAAGCTTTCAAAATCATTGGAATCTCCCGCGATGAAGCTATCTCTGAGGGCCTTTCACTCACTCACCGCAGGCAGGTAGGTGGTCTTTCTGTCTTCTACCGACTCCTCTCCGGCCTTGCTCCCCCAGCTCTCTCTGTGCTCTGTCCCCCAAATATTCCTACAGGTCGCACAAGATCTGCCAGCAACCCTCTGATGGTTAAACTGCCGAAATCTCGGCTCTCTGCTCACCTTCACTCTTTCATTCCTCTTTTCTCCCGCCTGTGGAACAAACTCCCACACTCCCTTCAATCCCTCTCCTCCCTCCAGGTCTTTAAAACAGCTGTTCACCACCATCTCTTATCTTCCCCCATCCATAACCTTGATCTTTTCTACCCCCACTAATTCACCCCAGATCCACCTTGTTTGAAATTCCAACTTATTTCCTGGAAATCCTGGCAGTGTCCATATGTTTATACCTCTCCCACCCCCCCCCCTTCACATGCCTCCCCCCCTTCACATGCCTCCCCCCCTTCACATGCCTCCCCCCCAAAGCCCTCTCCCTCCCACAGATCTCTCGATGTCTCCATGTCTCTCGGTCCCTGCTCTCAAATGTTGTGTTTGTGTCCTTCCCCCTCTCTCCCCATCTTGTCTACCGCTCCCGATGTTATTTGTTTTATGTGTCTGTTTGTCTTTCTGTGTGATTAATGTTCGCTCTTTCACGAGCCTCGATCTTGTATACAAAAAAAAAAAAAAAAAAAAAAAAAAAATGCGATAAGGAACTGTCGTTCTGTGACGTCACACAGTCGTGCAGTCACGCCCATTGGTGACCTCACAATGAAGGGTTCTGTTGGCTGTCAGTTCTAAAAGTCGCATTGAAATGGAATTTCATTTCGACGAAGTTTCGTTCGCTCGTCGATGATGAGCGGTCGTCATTTCTTTGCGTATATTTGCCATCAAAATTACTGTGTTATCCCGTCATTTTTAAAATATTCTCAGCATGGTGACCAGGCATTTCCGAGCCGGTCTAACCCTCTGGCCGATGTAACGAATGTCTTCAGGACCGTCTATATATTAGGTACGCATTTCTGCTAAATTGCACCAATCATGAGGTTGGGCAGGCCTGGGAGGATTGTTGGTTCGTTATTATTGCCAAATGATGTTACTCTTATTATTGGTGTGAATGTTATGAGTATTAAATGTTATATACTTTGTTACAATGTTATCGTTGTGTCTCTTGTTCATTTGGAAAGCCATGCCGTGGAAGGACCTATTCAGCTTCTCTCTACACACCTGAGGATGGTGTCTGTCAAAAACATTGAAAGCCTAACGAACTGAGGAGGTCACAACGATCATTCGGTTGTATCACATTCCACATCAGAACGCTCAAGCATAAGTACACAAAGAACATGGCGCACGCACGCACACGCACATACACACACGTGGATATATCGCGACCTGGCAGGAATCCTTTGCACCTCTGCAAGCCGCCTGTGTAGATAACAACCAACGTCGGACACATTGACACACACGGACACACACAAACAGGCCCATTCGGTTCAGAGTCACTCAGCTCCAGCGAGGTGGAAACGAGCAGCTGTGCATGTCCCCGTGCACATGGAAGGTTGTCGAACCGCACCTTCAAACCAGTTAAATCGTACACGCAAATCTTCCCACTCATTCAAAGCTCACGTGTTGAAGTAGTACCAGGTAATCGAGGTTGAAGTGCAGTATGAAACAGCGAAGCGGAGCAACGAGAAAGAAACACGTGCTCGCCATCTTGAAGCAATGTTTCAAATGCGATAAGGAACTGTCGTTCTGTGACGTCACACAGTCGTGCAGTCACGCCCATTGGTGACCTCACAATGAAGGGTTCTGTTGGCTGTTGGTTCTAATAGTCGCATTGAAATGGAATTTCATTTCGACTAAGTTTCGTTAGCTCGTCGATGATGAACGGTCGTCATTTCTTTGCGTATATTTGCCATCACAATTATTGTGTTATCCCGTCATTTAAAAAATATTCTCAGCATGGTGACCAGGCATTTCCGAGCAGGTCTAACCCTCTGGCCGATGTAACGAATGTCTTCAGGACCGTCTATATATTATGTACGCATTTCTGCTAAAATGGACCAATCATGAGGTTGGGCAGGCCTGGGAGGATTGTTGGTTCGTTATTATTGCCAAATGATGTTACTCTTATTATTGGTGTTAATGTTATTAGTATTAATTGTTATATACTTTGTTACAATGTTATCGTTGTGTCTCTTGTTCATTTGGAAAGCCATGCCATGGAAGGACCTATTCAGCTTCTCTCTACACACCTGAGGATGGTGTCTGTCAAAAACATTGAAAGCCAAACGAACTGAGGAGGTCACAACGATCATTCTGTTGTATCACATTCCACATCAGAACGCTCATGCATAAGTACACAAAGAACATGGCGCACGCGCACACACACACACACACACACACACACACACACACACACACACACACACACACACACACACACACACACACACACACACACACACACACACACACACACACACACACACACACACACACGTGGATATCGCGACCTGGCAGGAATCCGTTGCACCTCTGCAAGCCGCATGTAGAGATAACAATCAACGTCGCAAACATTGACACACACGGACACACACAAACAGGCCCTTTCGGTTCAGAGTAACTCAGCTCCAGCGAAGTGGGAACGAGCAGCTGTGCATGTCCCCGTGCACATGGAAGGTTGTCGAACCGCACCTTCAAACCAGGTAAAACGTACACGCAAATCTTCCCACTCGTTCAAAGCTCACGTGTTGAAGTAGTACCAGGGAACCGAGGTTGAAGTGCAGTATGAAACAGCGAAGCGAAGCAACGAGAAAGAAACACGTGCTCGCCATCTTGAAGCAATGTTTCAAATGCGATAAGGAACTGTCGTTCTGTGACGTCACACAGTCGTGCAGTCACGCCCATTGGTGACCTCACAATGAAGGGTTCTGTTGGCTGTCGGTTCTAAAAGTCGCATTGAAATGGAATTTCATTTCGACGAAGTTTCGTTCGCTCGTCGATGATGAGCGGTCGTCATTTCTTTGCGTATATTTGCCATCACAATTACTGTGTTATCCCGTCATTTTTAAAATATTCTCAGCATGGTGACCAGGCATTTCCGAGCAGGTCTAACCCTCAGGCCGATGTAACGAATGTCTTCAGGACCGTCTATATATTATGTACGCATTTCTGCTAAATTGGACCAATCATGAGGTTGGGCAGGCCTGGAAGGATTGTTGGTTCGTTATTATTGACAAATGATGTTACTCTTATTATTGGTGTTTATGTTATTAGTATTAATTGTTTTATACTTTGTTACAATGTTATCGTTGTGTCTCTTGTTCATTTGGAAAGCCATGCCATGGAAGGACCTATTCAGCTTCTCTCTACACACCTGAGGATGGTGTCTGTCAAGAACATTGAAAGCCTAACGAACTGAGGAGGTCACAACGATCATTCGGTTGTATCACATTCCACATCAGAACGCTCAAGCAAAAGTACACAAAGAACATGGCGCACGCACACACACACACACACACACACACACACACACACACACACACACACACACACACACACACACACGTGGATATATCGCGACCTGGCAGGAATCCGTTGCACCTCTGCAAGCCGCATGTGTAGATAACAACCAACGTCGCAAACATTGACACACACGGACACACACAAACAGGCCCATTCGGTTCAGAGTAACTCAGCTCCAGCGAGGTGGAAACGAGCAGCTGTGCATGTCCCCGTGCACATGGAAGGTTGTCGAACCGCACCTTCAAACCAGTTAAAACGTACACGCAAATCTTCCCACTCGTTCAAAGCTCACGTGTTGAAGTAGTACCAGGTAACCGAGGTTGAAGTGCAGTATGAAACAGCGAAGCGAAGCAACGAGAAAGAAACACGTGCTCACCATCTTGAAGCAATGTTTCAAATGCGATAAGGAACTGTCGTTCTGTGACGTCACACAGTCGTGCAGTCACGCCCATTGGTGACCTCACAATGAAGGGTTCTGTTGGCTGTCGGTTCTTATAGTCGCATTGAAATGGAATTTCATTTCGACGAAGTTTCGTTCGCTCGTCGATGATGAGCGGTCGTCATTTCTTTGCGTATATTTGCCATCACAATTACTGTGTTATCCCGTCATTTTTAAAATATTCTCAGCATGGTGACCAGGCATTTCCGAGCCGGTCTAACCCTCTGGCCGATGTAACGAATGTCTTCAGGACCGTCTATATATTATGTACGCATTTCTGCTAAATTGCACCAATCATGAGGTTGGGCAGGCCTGGGAGGATTGTTGGTTCCTTATTATTGCCAAATGATGTTACTCTTATTATTGGTGTGAATGTTATGAGTATTAAATGTTATATACTTTGTTACAATGTTATCGTTGTGTCTCTTGTTCATTTGGAAAGCCATGCCGTGGAAGGACCTATTCAGCTTCTCTCTACACACCTGAGGATGGTGTCTGTCAAAAACATTGAAAGCCTAACGAACTGAGGAGGTCACAACGATCATTCGGTTGTATCACATTCCACATCAGAACGCTCAAGCATAAGTACACAAAGAACATGGCGCACGCACGCACACGCACATACACACACGTGGATATATCGCGACCTGGCAGGAATCCTTTGCACCTCTGCAAGCCGCCTGTGTAGATAACAACCAACGTCGGACACATTGACACACACGGACACACACAAACAGGCCCATTCGGTTCAGAGTCACTCAGCTCCAGCGAGGTGGAAACGAGCAGCTGTGCATGTCCCCGTGCACATGGAAGGTTGTCGAACCGCACCTTCAAACCAGTTAAATCGTACACGCAAATCTTCCCACTCATTCAAAGCTCACGTGTTGAAGTAGTACCAGGTAATCGAGGTTGAAGTGCAGTATGAAACAGCGAAGCGGAGCAACGAGAAAGAAACACGTGCTCGCCATCTTGAAGCAATGTTTCAAATGCGATAAGGAACTGTCGTTCTGTGACGTCACACAGTCGTGCAGTCACGCCCATTGGTGACCTCACAATGAAGGGTTCTGTTGGCTGTTGGTTCTAATAGTCGCATTGAAATGGAATTTCATTTCGACTAAGTTTCGTTAGCTCGTCGATGATGAACGGTCGTCATTTCTTTGCGTATATTTGCCATCACAATTATTGTGTTATCCCGTCATTTAAAAAATATTCTCAGCATGGTGACCAGGCATTTCCGAGCAGGTCTAACCCTCTGGCCGATGTAACGAATGTCTTCAGGACCGTCTATATATTATGTACGCATTTCTGCTAAAATGGACCAATCATGAGGTTGGGCAGGCCTGGGAGGATTGTTGGTTCGTTATTATTGCCAAATGATGTTACTCTTATTATTGGTGTTAATGTTATTAGTATTAATTGTTATATACTTTGTTACAATGTTATCGTTGTGTCTCTTGTTCATTTGGAAAGCCATGCCATGGAAGGACCTATTCAGCTTCTCTCTACACACCTGAGGATGGTGTCTGTCAAAAACATTGAAAGCCAAACGAACTGAGGAGGTCACAACGATCATTCTGTTGTATCACATTCCACATCAGAACGCTCATGCATAAGTACACAAAGAACATGGCGCACGCGCACACACACACACACACACACACACACACACACACACACACACACACACACACACACACACACACACACACACACACACACACACACACACACACACACACACACGTGGATATCGCGACCTGGCAGGAATCCGTTGCACCTCTGCAAGCCGCATGTAGAGATAACAATCAACGTCGCAAACATTGACACACACGGACACACACAAACAGGCCCTTTCGGTTCAGAGTAACTCAGCTCCAGCGAAGTGGGAACGAGCAGCTGTGCATGTCCCCGTGCACATGGAAGGTTGTCGAACCGCACCTTCAAACCAGGTAAAACGTACACGCAAATCTTCCCACTCGTTCAAAGCTCACGTGTTGAAGTAGTACCAGGGAACCGAGGTTGAAGTGCAGTATGAAACAGCGAAGCGAAGCAACGAGAAAGAAACACGTGCTCGCCATCTTGAAGCAATGTTTCAAATGCGATAAGGAACTGTCGTTCTGTGACGTCACACAGTCGTGCAGTCACGCCCATTGGTGACCTCACAATGAAGGGTTCTGTTGGCTGTCGGTTCTAAAAGTCGCATTGAAATGGAATTTCATTTCGACGAAGTTTCGTTCGCTCGTCGATGATGAGCGGTCGTCATTTCTTTGCGTATATTTGCCATCACAATTACTGTGTTATCCCGTCATTTTTAAAATATTCTCAGCATGGTGACCAGGCATTTCCGAGCAGGTCTAACCCTCAGGCCGATGTAACGAATGTCTTCAGGACCGTCTATATATTATGTACGCATTTCTGCTAAATTGGACCAATCATGAGGTTGGGCAGGCCTGGAAGGATTGTTGGTTCGTTATTATTGACAAATGATGTTACTCTTATTATTGGTGTTTATGTTATTAGTATTAATTGTTTTATACTTTGTTACAATGTTATCGTTGTGTCTCTTGTTCATTTGGAAAGCCATGCCATGGAAGGACCTATTCAGCTTCTCTCTACACACCTGAGGATGGTGTCTGTCAAGAACATTGAAAGCCTAACGAACTGAGGAGGTCACAACGATCATTCGGTTGTATCACATTCCACATCAGAACGCTCAAGCAAAAGTACACAAAGAACATGGCGCACGCACACACACACACACACACACACACACACACACACACACACACACACACACACACACACACACACGTGGATATATCGCGACCTGGCAGGAATCCGTTGCACCTCTGCAAGCCGCATGTGTAGATAACAACCAACGTCGCAAACATTGACACACACGGACACACACAAACAGGCCCATTCGGTTCAGAGTAACTCAGCTCCAGCGAGGTGGAAACGAGCAGCTGTGCATGTCCCCGTGCACATGGAAGGTTGTCGAACCGCACCTTCAAACCAGTTAAAACGTACACGCAAATCTTCCCACTCGTTCAAAGCTCACGTGTTGAAGTAGTACCAGGTAACCGAGGTTGAAGTGCAGTATGAAACAGCGAAGCGAAGCAACGAGAAAGAAACACGTGCTCACCATCTTGAAGCAATGTTTCAAATGCGATAAGGAACTGTCGTTCTGTGACGTCACACAGTCGTGCAGTCACGCCCATTGGTGACCTCACAATGAAGGGTTCTGTTGGCTGTCGGTTCTTATAGTCGCATTGAAATGGAATTTCATTTCGACGAAGTTTCGTTCGCTCGTCGATGATGAGCGGTCGTCATTTCTTTGCGTATATTTGCCATCACAATTACTGTGTTATCCCGTCATTTTTAAAATATTCTCAGCATGGTGACCAGGCATTTCCGAGCCGGTCTAACCCTCTGGCCGATGTAACGAATGTCTTCAGGACCGTCTATATATTATGTACGCATTTCTGCTAAATTGCACCAATCATGAGGTTGGGCAGGCCTGGGAGGATTGTTGGTTCCTTATTATTGCCAAATGATGTTACTCTTATTATTGGTGTGAATGTTATGAGTATTAAATGTTATATACTTTGTTACAATGTTATCGTTGTGTCTCTTGTTCATTTGGAAAGCCATGCCGTGGAAGGACCTATTCAGCTTCTCTCTACACACCTGAGGATGGTGTCTGTCAAAAACATTGAAAGCGTAATGAACTGAGGAGGTCACAACGATCATTCGGTTGTATCACATTCCACATCAGAACGCTCAAGCATAAGTACACAAAGAACATGGCGCACGCACGCACACGCACATACACACACGTGGATATATCGCGACCTGGCAGGAATCCTTTGCACCTCTGCAAGCCGCCTGTGTAGATAACAACCAACGTCGCACACATTGACACACACGGACACACACAAACAGGCCCATTCGGTTCAGAGTCACTCAGCTCCAGCGAGGTGGAAACGAGCAGCTGTGCATGTCCCCGTGCACATGGAAGGTTGTCGAACCGCACCTTCAAACCAGTTAAATCGTACACGCAAATCTTCCCACTCATTCAAAGCTCACGTGTTGAAGTAGTACCAGGTAATCGAGGTTGAAGTGCAGTATGAAACAGCGAAGCGGAGCAACGAGAAAGAAACACGTGCTCGCCATCTTGAAGCAATGTTTCAAATGCGATAAGGAACTGTCGTTCTGTGACGTCACACAGTCGTGCAGTCACGCCCATTGGTGACCTCACAATGAAGGGTTCTGTTGGCTGTCGGTTCTAATAGTCGCATTGAAATGGAATTTCATTTCGACTAAGTTTCGTTAGCTCGTCGATGATGAACGGTCGTCATTTCTTTGCGTATATTTGCCATCACAATTATTGTGTTATCCCGTCATTTAAAAAACTAGGGCATGCCCGTACTATATCTATATCTAAAATTATATCCCCCCCCCTCTATTTACATGAAATGGTTTGGTCCAAAGCGAACGGCTTGCGAGTACGGTGACAATCCCCCCCCTCTATTTACATGAAATGGTTTGGTCCAAAGCGAACGGCTTCGGAGTTTGGTAAAGAAATCGCCATAGCGTGCCCAAACGCGCAGGAAAGCGAAAGAATCGCAAATTTAAGGAAATGCCCGTACTTCCGTAAGGAAGAGAAAAGAAATGAAAAGGAAAAACATTCCAAACCGCGAGGGAAAACAACACGGCACGTCGACACAACAACGTGTCCTGTGATTGGCCGTACGTCGCTGCCAGTAGCTGCCCCCCCCCAAAAAAGCTTTCACCGTCCGGCGACTGAATTTAAGGGGAAAAATAAAACGCTCCGCTTAAAACAACGCCCTTCGCTCTGACTGAATTGGGACAATGTTTTTATGTTTTTAATTGAATTACTATCCGTAATGGCGCACGCTCTCACGGGAGCTCCGGAAGGTCGTATATCGCAGTTACGATGAATCGCAAATTAGTTTTTATTAGTTTTAAAACATAGTTTAACGCCAACATAGCGCCAACATAGTTTGCAAACGTGAAATAAATGAATACGCTCTCAAATGTGCCGTCCGAGGCAGAGTCTGTTCGCCACGTTCGGCACACGTGATAGCTCGCTGCTCTCTGATTGGTTGAATCGTTTTTTGGACATAGCTCGGTAACTGCTTGTCCGATTAATTTCAAACCTTGAAAAGGCACATCCTCGGGTCCCCAGCAATATACCTGGCAAGTTTCAAGTATATCGGACCGGTAGTTGTCGAGAAACAGCGGTCACAGACAAACATACATACAAACATACAAACATACAAACATACAAACATACAAACATACACACAGAGATTGCTGGAATTATAGATAGATATTCTCAGCATGGTGACCAGGCATTTCCGAGCAGGTCTAACCCTCTGGCCGATGTAACGAATGTCTTCAGGACCGTCTATATATTATGTACGCATTTTTGCTAAAATGGACCAATCATGAGGTTGGGCAGGCCTGGGAGGATTGTTGGTTCGTTATTATTGCCAAATGATGTTACTCTTATTATTGGTGTTAATGTTATTAGTATTAATTGTTATATACTTTGTTACAATGTTATCGTTGTGTCTCTTGTTCATTTGGAAAGCCATGCCATGGAAGGACCTATTCAGCTTCTCTCTACACACCTGAGGATGGTGTCTGTCAAAAACATTGAAAGCCAAACGAACTGAGGAGGTCACAACGATCATTCGGTTGTATCACATTCCACATCAGAACGCTCATGCATAAGTACACAAAGAACATGGCGCACGCACGCGCGCACACACACACACACACACACACACACACACACACACACACACACACACACACACACACACACACACACACACGCGTGGATATCGCGACCTGGCAGGAATCCGTTGCACCTCTGCAAGCCGCATGTAGAGATAACAACCAACGTCGCAAACATTGACACACACGGACACACACAAACAGGCCCTTTCGGTTCAGAGTAACTCAGCTCCAGCGAGGTGGGAACGAGCAGCTGTGCATGTCCCCGTGCACATGGAAGGTTGTCGAACCGCACCTTCAAACCAGGTAAAACGTACACGCAAATCTTCCCACTCGTTCAAAGCTCACGTGTTGAAGTAGTACCAGGTAACCGAGGTTGAAGTGCAGTATGAAACAGCGAAGCGAAGCAACGAGAAAGAAACACGTGCTCGCCATCTTGAAGCAATGTTTCAAATGCGATAAGGAACTGTCGTTCTGTGACGTCACACAGTCGTGCAGTCACGCCCATTGGTGACCTCACAATGAAGGGTTCTGTTGGCTGTCGGTTCTTGTAGTCGCATTGAAATGGAATTTCATTTCGACGAAGTTTCGTTCGCTCGTCGATGATGAGCGGTCGTCATTTCTTTGCGTATATTTGCCATCACAATTACTGTGTTATCCCGTCAATTTTTAAAATATTCTCAACATGTTGACCAGGCATTTCCGAGAAGGTCTAACCCTCTGGCTGATGTAACGAATGTCTTCAGGACCGTCTATATATTATGTACGCATTTCTGCTAAATTGGACCAATCCTGAGGTTGGGCAGGCCTGGGAGGATTGTTGGTTCGTTATTATTGACAAATGATGTTACTCTTATTATTGGTGTTAATGTTATTAGTATTAATTGTTATATACTTTGTTACAATGTTATCGTTGTGTCTCTTGTTCATTTGGAAAGCCATGCCATGGAAGGACCTATTCAGCTTGTCTCTACACACCTGAGGATGGTGTCTGTCAAGAACATTGAAAGCCTAACGAACTGAGGAGGTCACAACGATCATTCGGTTGTATCACATTCCACATCAGAACGCTCAAGCAAAAGTACACAAAGAACATGGCGCACGCACACACACACACACACACACACACACACACACACACACACACACACACACACACACACACACACACACACACACACACACACGTGGATATATCGCGACCTGGCAGGAATCCGTTGCACCTCTGCAAGCCGCATGTGTAGATAACAACCAACGTCGCAAACATTGACACACACGGACACACACAAACAGGCCCATTCGGTTCAGAGTAACTCAGCTCCAGCGAGGTGGAAACGAGCAGCTGTGCATGTCCCCGTGCACATGGAAGGTTGTCGAACCGCACCTTCAAACCAGTTAAAACGTACACGCAAATCTTCCCACTCGTTCAAAGCTCACGTGTTGAAGTAGTACCAGGTAACCGAGGTTGAAGTGCAGTATGAAACAGCGAAGCGAAGCAACGAGAAAGAAATACGTGCTCGCTATCTTGAAGCAATGTTTCAAATCCTTCCGTTTCCGGTCTTGCTGGCGACGGTTCGTTTTTTCGCAGGTCTCCACGCTCTCCATCGAAATCGAAGTTGTCATTGTTCCAATTTGTATTTTCGTTATAACTGTATTTCTTTTATGGTGTATGTACGTATATTGTCCCGTCAAAGATTTTCGGTGCAAATCTTTCATACCTGTATTGAAAATCGCGTTAATTCGTGTCGTCTCGAGGTCTTGTACAGTGTACACTGTACAAGTACAACCTTGAGGCTTTGTTTTTCTCTCAGCGCCTGTCGTTTGTGATCCAATAACTTTCGTTCTCTGTTTTCGCAGTCTTTCCACCCCAAAGCCTACTTCCTTATGTAAATCTCAACTCAAAAAAACAAAAAAAAAAGACTCCCTTCTCTGTGCTCATTCGTTTATTCATTCTTATTCGTTCGTTCGTTCTTCGACCACGTGTTTCTCCCCCATTTCCCCAGATAGATTGTCAAATTTCAATTCGTTATTTTATCGTCCATGTGATATTGTTTGATTATAGTTAGTTTTGGTTTGAATTTCCTGTAACTCGTAATTAATTAATCGTGTTCTGCTCCTCGTGTGTGGCCCTGTAGTTGTACCCCCGTCGGTGTTTTGTTAACTTAAGTGTGTTTTGCTTGGCTCTTGGTTTTTTCCCTTCTACCCCGAACATAATACTGTCTAACGTTCTAAATCCCCACCCCCCCCCCCCCCCCCAAAAAAAAAACAAAAACATTTATTTTATTTTCTCCACGTGTACTTTTGTCTCATCCTGTATTTTCTGTCCAGGTGTGCTGTTCGCCCCACCCCCATTATCTCCTTGCCATCCACCGTTTGCCCTGTTCACGTGACTCGTGGTGGTCCCTCTCGGCTCTCCCCCCGTTGGTATTTTTGTGCATATAAGATTGTTCATAGTTCTGTTTAAATATTTTTAAATATGTTTAACCTTTCCCCTTCTGTTTTTTATTCAGTGGTATATTACAACACGCTGTTTTTCTTCCTATTTAAAAGGCTTTTCTCAATTTCCTCTCCAACTCATTCCACTTCAAAAAAAAGAAATTCAATATCTTATACGTCTCCCTCACTACATGGTCTAAATTCTCATTCATTCCATCCCTCCTCCATCATCCTGAACCGGATTGCTAACTTGAAAATCACAACAAACCCAATTTGTTATCAATGTTCGTCTTTCATTAATCATCCACTTTCTAAACTCCCCTCTTGCCCCTCCCATCCAAATCCCCCCCCTTGCACCTACACTCCGAAACTTCCCCCTTGCCCCTCCACTCTTAAACTCCCCCCTTGCCCCTCCACTCCTGAACTCCCCCCTTGCCCTTCCCCTCCTAAACTTCCCCTTTGCCCCTCCCCTCCTAATCCCCCCCCTTGCCCCTCCACTCCTGATCTCCCCCCTTTCCCCTTCCCTCCGAAACTCCCCCCTTGCCCCTCCCCTCCTAAACTCCCCCCTCACTCCTCCCCTTCAAAACTCCCCCCCAATCCCTCCCATTCAATTCTCCCCCCATACCATTCCTCTCCAATTCTCTCTCCTCCCCCCTCCTCCTCCAAGCTGCCTCCTCCCCACTTCGTCTCCCTTCTATCTCATACCTCCACCCCCCCAAACCTTCTACTTTCCTCTGCCCCCCCTCAAACAACCCCTCACTGTGCTGCATCCCTTCACCAGCAAACCTTTCATCCTCCTCATCCTTCCCTTTCTTGGAACTCTTCTGCAACATCTGAAACACTATCAACTGCTCTCCCTACCTCCCCCTCTCATCCTTCATCTTACCCTACTCCTCCCCTCCCCTGTCCTGTACTCGATGCTCCCCCTCTCTCTTCATTAACGGTATGGACCTCAAACATCCGGGGCCTTCGCTCAAACCTGACTGATCTCTCCATACAGGTTGCTTCTGACAATCCAGACTTGATCTGCTTAACAGAGACTTTCCTCCTTCAAGATGTCTCTGATTCCTTAATATCTCTTCCTGGTTACTCCCTCCTCCGGTATGATAGACCTGAGCCTCGGCCTGGTGGTGGGGTGGCTATCTTTGTCAAAAACTCTCTTCCTCACTCTCCTTGCACTGCTCTCTTTCCTCCTCACCCGCAGGAGTACCTCTGGTTACGGCTTCCTCTCCGCTCCCACCTTTTGTTCATATGTGTTCTGTACCGTCCCCCAAACAGTGATGACTCCATCTACATTTCAATGTCTGACAACATGGACCAACTTCTATCCACTCATCCCAACTCTCTCTTCCTCATATGTGGTGACTTCAACTGTCATCATGCCACCTGGTTGGGTGTGGGTTCCTCTCTCACTAGTCATGGCACCTCAGCAAAGGACTTCTGTGACTCACTGGGATTGACACAATCTGTCAATTTCCCGACCCGGATCTCAGCCAATGGAGTATCTTCTCTTCTAGACTTGGTTATGACAAACTTCCCTGCTAATGTCTGCTGCTCTTCTTCTGCTCCAATCGGTTCTTCTGATCATGTGCTTGTCAAAGTGGACATCTCTCTGGCCATTCTCAGAGAGCCTCCTCAGCGTCGACGAGTCTGGCATTTCACTCAGGCCGACTGGGACGGTCTGCAAGCAGCCATCAATCGTCTGGATTGGTCTCCCATCTCCACTGCCTCTGACATCAATTCTTCCTGGGAATTCTTCCAAAGCAAACTGATCTCTCTCATGCACAGATTTATCCCATCTCACCTTCAATTGTCTAACCCTTCCTCCCGTCCATGGTACACTGAATCTTGTGGTGAGGCAGTTGCCCTGAAACAACTTGCCTTTGCCTCTTGGAAGGCTAATCCAACTGAAGGAAATCTCAGTTCCTTCCACCAAGCTCGGAACAAGTGTGTGTCTACCCTCAGGAGTGCCAGGAAGCACTATCTCTCCTCACTCAAGAATGAACTCTTAAACCTGTCTCCTTCCTCCAAATCCTGGTGGCGTCTGGTCAAATCCGTTTCTGGTGTTTGTTCCCCCTCCATCCCCTCCCTTACCTCAAATGGCCACACAGTTGACATCGCACGTGACAAAGCCGAATGCCTCAACTCTGTGTTCGCCTCGAAATCCTTAGTCCCAAACCCATCTCTCTCTGTTCCCACCTTTCCCAGTCGAACCCAACTGCTCCTGGACTCTGTGTCCTTCTCTCCTGACAAGGTGGAGGAGTTTTTGTCAAACCTCGACTCTGATTCTGCAACTGGACCAGACGGCATCAGCCCACGGGTCCTAAAATCCTGCTCTGCCGCTCTATCTCACCCTCTCTCTGTTCTTTTCACCCTATCTTTTGCTCAAGGTCATCTGCCAGCATCCTGGAAATCAGCTAACATTACCGCTTTACACAAAAAAGGTGCAAAAACAGATCCTTGCAACTACAGACCAATCAGCCTGCTCCCAATTATCAGCAAAGTCATGGAATCCATCATTGCTTCGGATATGAAATCTTTCCTCTTCTCCAATGGCTTGATCTCTGATCATCAATTTGGTTTCAGACCAGGTCACTCTACTCTGGACATGCTGCTTCTGCTGTCTCAACAATGGATGGAGGTCCTCAATGCCAAACAGGAAATCAGAGCTGTCTCCCTTGACATATCAAGGGCCTTTGATACGGTCTGGCACCCAGCTCTGCTCACCAAACTCTCCTCCTATGGTATCCATGGAAATCTCCATGCATGGCTTGCGGACTTCCTCTCTGGTCGTAGTCAACGTGTGGCCCTGAATGGATTTCTCTCATCTCCCCCTTCCTGTTCAGGCTGGAGTTCCCCAAGGAAGTGTGCTGGGCCCTGTGCTTTTTCTGGTCTTTATCAATGATCTCTCTGACTCTCTGGAAAATCCTCTCTATCTCTTTGCTGATGACTCCACTCTCTGCCGCTCCATTCCTCTTCCCTCAGATCGGCAGTCTGCTGCCTCCTCACTCTCTGAAGACCTGGACAAAATCACAGACTGGTCAAACAAGTGGAACATGTCTTTCAATCCTGCCAAATCTCACTCTCTTACTATGTCTCTCCGAAAAGATCGACTGGACAACCCTCCCATCTACTTTCTCAACAATCCTCTCCAAGAAGTTCTGTCACTCAAGCTTTTGGGTCTCACTATCTGCCATGATCTTTCTTGGGAAAACCACATTTCCAAGCTGGCCTCCAAAGCCAGTCGCCGACTGGGCATCCTCCGTCGTGCGAAGTCCTTCCTCGGCACACCTGAGCTCCTCACCACATACAAGGCTTTCATCCGCAGCTCAATGGAATACTGTTCTCCCCTATGGGCTGGTGCTCCTGCCTCACACCTGGCTCGGCTTCACGCTGTTGAATCCAAAGCTTTCAAAATCATTGGAATCTCCCGCGATGAAGCTATCTCTGAGGGCCTTTCACTCACTCACCGCAGGCAGGTAGGTGGTCTTTCTGTCTTCTACCGACTCCTCTCCGGCCTTGCTCCCCCAGCTCTCTCTGTGCTCTGTCCCCCAAATATTCCTACAGGTCGCACAAGATCTGCCAGCAACCCTCTGATGGTTAAACTGCCGAAATCTCGGCTCTCTGCTCACCTTCACTCTTTCATTCCTCTTTTCTCCCGCCTGTGGAACAAACTCCCACACTCCCTTCAATCCCTCTCCTCCCTCCAGGTCTTTAAAACAGCTGTTCACCACCATCTCTTATCTTCCCCCATCCATAACCTTGATCTTTTCTACCCCCACTAATTCACCCCAGATCCACCTTGTTTGAAATTCCAACTTATTTCCTGGAAATCCTGGCAGTGTCCATATGTTTATACCTCTCCCACCCCCCCCCCCTTCACATGCCTCCCCCCCTTCACATGCCTCCCCCCCTTCACATGCCTCCCCCCCAAAGCCCTCTCCCTCCCACAGATCTCTCGATGTCTCCATGTCTCTCGGTCCCTGCTCTCAAATGTTGTGTTTGTGTCCTTCCCCCTCTCTCCCCATCTTGTCTACCGCTCCCGATGTTATTTGTTTTATGTGTCTGTTTGTCTTTCTGTGTGATTAATGTTCGCTCTTTCACGAGCCTCGATCTTGTATACAAAAAAAAAAAAAAAAAAAAAAAAAAATGCGATAAGGAACTGTCGTTCTGTGACGTCACACAGTCGTGCAGTCACGCCCATTGGTGACCTCACAATGAAGGGTTCTGTTGGCTGTCAGTTCTAAAAGTCGCATTGAAATGGAATTTCATTTCGACGAAGTTTCGTTCGCTCGTCGATGATGAGCGGTCGTCATTTCTTTGCGTATATTTGCCATCAAAATTACTGTGTTATCCCGTCATTTTTAAAATATTCTCAGCATGGTGACCAGGCATTTCCGAGCCGGTCTAACCCTCTGGCCGATGTAACGAATGTCTTCAGGACCGTCTATATATTAGGTACGCATTTCTGCTAAATTGCACCAATCATGAGGTTGGGCAGGCCTGGGAGGATTGTTGGTTCGTTATTATTGCCAAATGATGTTACTCTTATTATTGGTGTGAATGTTATGAGTATTAAATGTTATATACTTTGTTACAATGTTATCGTTGTGTCTCTTGTTCATTTGGAAAGCCATGCCGTGGAAGGACCTATTCAGCTTCTCTCTACACACCTGAGGATGGTGTCTGTCAAAAACATTGAAAGCCTAACGAACTGAGGAGGTCACAACGATCATTCGGTTGTATCACATTCCACATCAGAACGCTCAAGCATAAGTACACAAAGAACATGGCGCACGCACGCACACGCACATACACACACGTGGATATATCGCGACCTGGCAGGAATCCTTTGCACCTCTGCAAGCCGCCTGTGTAGATAACAACCAACGTCGGACACATTGACACACACGGACACACACAAACAGGCCCATTCGGTTCAGAGTCACTCAGCTCCAGCGAGGTGGAAACGAGCAGCTGTGCATGTCCCCGTGCACATGGAAGGTTGTCGAACCGCACCTTCAAACCAGTTAAATCGTACACGCAAATCTTCCCACTCATTCAAAGCTCACGTGTTGAAGTAGTACCAGGTAACCGAGGTTGAAGTGCAGTATGAAACAGCGAAGCGAAGCAACGAGAAAGAAACACGTGCTCGCCATCTTGAAGCAATGTTTCAAATGCGATAAGGAACTGTCGTTCTGTGACGTCACACAGTCGTGCAGTCACGCCCATTGGTGACCTCACAATGAAGGGTTCTGTTGGCTGTCGGTTCTAATAGTCGCATTGAAATGGAATTTCATTTCGACTAAGTTTCGTTAGCTCGTCGATGATGAACGGTCGTCATTTCTTTGCGTATATTTGCCATCACAATTATTGTGTTATCCCGTCATTTAAAAAACTAGGGCATGCCCGTACTATATCTATATCTAAAATTATATCCCCCCCCCCCTCTATTTACATGAAATGGTTTGGTCCAAAGCGAACGGCTTGCGAGTACGGTGACAATCCCCCCCCCTCTATTTACATGAAATGGTTTGGTCCAAAGCGAACGGCTTCGGAGTTTGGTAAAGAAATCGCCATAGCGTGCCCAAACGCGCAGGAAAGCGAAAGAATCGCAAATTTAAGGAAATGCCCGTACTTCCGTAAGGAAGAGAAAAGAAATGAAAAGGAAAAACATTCCAAACCGCGAGGGAAAACAACACGGCACGTCGACACAACAACGTGTCCTGTGATTGGCCGTACGTCGCTGCCAGTAGCTGCCCCCCCAAAAAAGCTTTCACCGTCCGGCGACTGAATTTAAGGGGAAAAATAAAACGCTCCGCTTAAAACAACGCCCTTCGCTCTGACTGAATTGGGACAATGTTTTTATGTTTTTAATTGAATTACTATCCGTAATGGCGCACGCTCTCACGGGAGCTCCGGAAGGTCGTATATCGCAGTTACGATGAATCGCAAATTAGTTTTTATTAGTTTTAAAACATAGTTTAACGCCAACATAGCGCCAACATAGTTTGCAAACGTGAAATAAATGAATACGCTCTCAAATGTGCCGTCCGAGGCAGAGTCTGTTCGCCACGTTCGGCACACGTGATAGCTCGCTGCTCTCTGATTGGTTGAATCGTTTTTTGGACATAGCTCGGTAACTGCTTGTCCGATTAATTTCAAACCTTGAAAAGGCACATCCTCGGGTCCCCAGCAATATACCTGGCAAGTTTCAAGTATATCGGACCGGTAGTTGTCGAGAAACAGCGGTCACAGACAAACATACATACAAACATACAAACATACAAACATACAAACATACAAACATACACACAGAGATTGCTGGAATTATAGATAGATATTCTCAGCATGGTGACCAGGCATTTCCGAGCAGGTCTAACCCTCTGGCCGATGTAACGAATGTCTTCAGGACCGTCTATATATTATGTACGCATTTTTGCTAAAATGGACCAATCATGAGGTTGGGCAGGCCTGGGAGGATTGTTGGTTCGTTATTATTGCCAAATGATGTTACTCTTATTATTGGTGTTAATGTTATTAGTATTAATTGTTATATACTTTGTTACAATGTTATCGTTGTGTCTCTTGTTCATTTGGAAAGCCATGCCATGGAAGGACCTATTCAGCTTCTCTCTACACACCTGAGGATGGTGTCTGTCAAAAACATTGAAAGCCAAACGAACTGAGGAGGTCACAACGATCATTCGGTTGTATCACATTCCACATCAGAACGCTCATGCATAAGTACACAAAGAACATGGCGCACGCACGCGCGCACACACACACACACACACACACACACACACACACACACACACACACACACACACACACACACACACACACACACACACGCGTGGATATCGCGACCTGGCAGGAATCCGTTGCACCTCTGCAGGCCGCATGTAGAGATAACAACCAACGTCGCAAACATTGACACACACGGACACACACAAACAGGCCCTTTCGGTTCAGAGTAACTCAGCTCCAGCGAGGTGGGAACGAGCAGCTGTGCATGTCCCCGTGCACATGGAAGGTTGTCGAACCGCACCTTCAAACCAGGTAAAACGTACACGCAAATCTTCCCACTCGTTCAAAGCTCACGTGTTGAAGTAGTACCAGGTAACCGAGGTTGAAGTGCAGTATGAAACAGCGAAGCGAAGCAACGAGAAAGAAACACGTGCTCGCCATCTTGAAGCAATGTTTCAAATGCGATAAGGAACTGTCGTTCTGTGACGTCACACAGTCGTGCAGTCACGCCCATTGGTGACCTCACAATGAAGGGTTCTGTTGGCTGTCGGTTCTTATAGTCGCATTGAAATGGAATTTCATTTCGACGAAGTTTCGTTCGCTCGTCGATGATGAGTGGTCGTCATTTCTTTGCGTATATTTGCCATCACAATTACTGTGTTATCCCGTCATTTTAAAAATATTCTCAGCATGGTGACCAGGCATTTCCGAGCAGGTCTAACCCTCTGGCTGATGTAACGAATGTCTTCAGGACCGTCTATATATTATGTACGCATTTCTGCTAAATTGGACCAATCATGAGGTTGGGCAGGCCTGGGAGGATTGTTGGTTCGTTATTATTGCCAAATGATGTTACTCTTATTATTGGTGTTAATGTTATTAGTATTAATTGTTATATACTTTGTTACAATGTTATCGTTGTGTCTCTTGTTCATTTGGAAAGCCATGCCATGGAAGGACCTATTCAGCTTCTCTCTACACACCTGAGGATGGTATCTGTCAAAAACATTGAAATCCAAACGAACTGAGGAGGTCACAACGATCATTCGGTTGTATCACATTCCACATCAGAACGCTCATGCATAAGTACAGAAAGAACATGGCGCACGCACGCGCACACACACACACACACACACACACACACACACACACACACACACACACACACACACACACACACACACACACACACGCGTGGATATCGCGACCTGGCAGGAATCCGTTGCACCTCTGCAAGCCGCATGTCGAGATAACAACCAACGTCGCAAACATTGACACACACGGACACACACAAACAGGCCCTTTCGGTTCAGAGTAACTCAGCTCCAGCGAGGTGGGAACGAGCAGCTGTGCATGTCCCCGTGCACATGGAAGGTTGCCGAACCGCACCTTCAAACCAGGTAAAACGTACAAGCAAATCTTCCCACTCGTTCAAAGCTCACGTGTTGAAGTAGTACCAGGTAACCGAGGTTGAAGTGCAGTATGAAACAGCGAAGCGAAGCAACGAGAAAGAAACACGTGCTCGCCATCTTGAAGCAATGTTTCAAATGCGATAAGGAACTGTCGTTCTGTGACGTCACACAGTCGTGCAGTCACGCCCATTGGAGACCTCACAATGAAGGGTTCTGTTGGCTGTCGGTTCTTGTAGTCGCATTGAAATGGAATTTCATTTCGACGAAGTTTCGTTCGCTCGTCGATGATGAGCGGTCGTCATTTCTTTGCGTATATTTGCCATCACAATTACTGTGTTATCCCGTCAATTTTTAAAATATTCTCAACATGGTGACCAGGCATTTCCGAGCAGGTCTAACCCTCTGGCTGATGTAACGAATGTCTTCAGGACCGTCTATATATTATGTACGCATTTCTGCTAAATTGGACCAATCATGAGGTTGGGCAGGCCTGGGAGGATTGTTGGTTCGTTATTATTGACAAATGATGTTACTCTTATTATTGGTGTTAATGTTATTAGTATTAATTGTTATATACTTTGTTACAATGTTATCGTTGTGTCTCTTGTTCATTTGGAAAGCCATGCCATGGAAGGACCTATTCAGCTTGTCTCTACACACCTGAGGATGGTGTCTGTCAAGAACATTGAAAGCCTAACGAACTGAGGAGGTCACAACGATCATTCGGTTGTATCACATTCCACATCAGAACGCTCAAGCAAAAGTACACAAAGAACATGGCGCACGCACACACACACACACACACACACACACACACACACACACACACACACACACACACACACACACACACACACACACACACACGTGGATATATCGCGACCTGGCAGGAATCCGTTGCACCTCTGCAAGCCGCATGTGTAGATAACAACCAACGTCGCAAACATTGACACACACGGACACACACAAACAGGCCCATTCGGTTCAGAGTAACTCAGCTCCAGCGAGGTGGAAACGAGCAGCTGTGCATGTCCCCGTGCACATGGAAGGTTGTCGAACCGCACCTTCAAACCAGTTAAAACGTACACGCAAATCTTCCCACTCGTTCAAAGCTCACGTGTTGAAGTAGTACCAGGTAACCGAGGTTGAAGTGCAGTATGAAACAGCGAAGCGAAGCAACGAGAAAGAAATACGTGCTCGCTATCTTGAAGCAATGTTTCAAATCCTTCCGTTTCCGGTCTTGCTGGCGACGGTTCGTTTTTTCGCAGGTCTCCACGCTCTCCATCGAAATCGAAGTTAAGTCATTGTTCCAATTTGTATTTTCGTTATAACTGTATTTCTTTTATGGTGTATGTACGTATATTGTCCCGTCAAAGATTTTCGGTGCAAATCTTTCATACCTGTATTGAAAATCGCGTTAATTCGTGTCGTCTCGAGGTCTTGTACAGTGTACACTGTACAAGTACAACCTTGAGGCTTTGTTTTTCTCTCAGCGCCTGTCGTTTGTGATCCAATAACTTTCGTTCTCTGTTTTCGCAGTCTTTCCACCCCAAAGCCTACTTCCTTATGTAAATCTCAACTCAAAAAAACAAAAAAAAAAGACTCCCTTCTCTGTGCTCATTCGTTTATTCATTCTTATTCGTTCGTTCGTTCTTCGACCACGTGTTTCTCCCCCATTTCCCCAGATAGATTGTCAAATTTCAATTCGTTATTTTATCGTCCATGTGATATTGTTTGATTATAGTTAGTTTTGGTTTGAATTTCCTGTAACTCGTAATTAATTAATCGTGTTCTGCTCCTCGTGTGTGGCCCTGTAGTTGTACCCCCGTCGGTGTTTTGTTAACTTAAGTGTGTTTTGCTTGGCTCTTGGTTTTTTCCCTTCTACCCCGAACATAATACTGTCTAACGTTCTAAATCCCCACCCCCCCCCCCAAAAAAAAACAAAAAAAAACAAAAACATTTATTTTATTTTCTCCACGTGTACTTTTGTCTCATCCTGTATTTTCTGTCCAGGTGTGCTGTTCGCCCCACCCCCATTATCTCCTTGCCATCCACCGTTTGCCCTGTTCACGTGACTCGTGGTGGTCCCTCTCGGCTCTCCCCCCGTTGGTATTTTTGTGCATATAAGATTGTTCATAGTTCTGTTTAAATATTTTTAAATATGTTTAACCTTTCCCCTTCTGTTTTTTATTCAGTGGTATATTACAACACGCTGTTTTTCTTCCTATTTAAAAGGCTTTTCTCAATTTCCTCTCCAACTCATTCCACTTCAAAAAAAAGAAATTCAATATCTTATACGTCTCCCTCACTACATGGTCTAAATTCTCATTCATTCCATCCCTCCTCCATCATCCTGAACCGGATTGCTAACTTGAAAATCACAACAAACCCAATTTGTTATCAATGTTCGTCTTTCATTAATCATCCACTTTCTAAACTCCCCTCTTGCCCCCTCCCATCCAAATCCCCCCCCTTGCACCTACACTCCGAAACTTCCCCCTTGCCCCTCCACTCTTAAACTCCCCCCTTGCCCCTCCACTCCTGAACTCCCCCCTTGCCCTTCCCCTCCTAAACTTCCCCTTTGCCCCTCCCCTCCTAATCCCCCCCCTTGCCCCTCCACTCCTGATCTCCCCCCTTTCCCCTTCCCTCCGAAACTCCCCCCTTGCCCCTCCCCTCCTAAACTCCCCCCTCACTCCTCCCCTTCAAAACTCCCCCCCAATCCCTCCCATTCAATTCTCCCCCCATACCATTCCTCTCCAATTCTCTCTCCTCCCCCCTCCTCCTCCAAGCTGCCTCCTCCCCACTTCGTCTCCCTTCTATCTCATACCTCCACCCCCCCAAACCTTCTACTTTCCTCTGCCCCCCCTCAAACAACCCCTCACTGTGCTACATCCCTTCACCAGCAAACCTTTCATCCTCCTCATCCTTCCCTTTCTTGGAACTCTTCTGCAACATCTGAAACACTATCAACTGCTCTCCCTACCTCCCCCTCTCATCCTTCATCTTACCCTACTCCTCCCCTCCCCTGTCCTGTACTCGATGCTCCCCCTCTCTCTTCATTAACGGTATGGACCTCAAACATCCGGGGCCTTCGCTCAAACCTGACTGATCTCTCCATACAGGTTGCTTCTGACAATCCAGACTTGATCTGCTTAACAGAGACTTTCCTCCTTCAAGATGTCTCTGATTCCTTAATATCTCTTCCTGGTTACTCCCTCCTCCGGTATGATAGACCTGAGCCTCGGCCTGGTGGTGGGGTGGCTATCTTTGTCAAAAACTCTCTTCCTCACTCTCCTTGCACTGCTCTCTTTCCTCCTCACCCGCAGGAGTACCTCTGGTTACGGCTTCCTCTCCGCTCCCACCTTTTGTTCATATGTGTTCTGTACCGTCCCCCAAACAGTGATGACTCCATCTACATTTCAATGTCTGACAACATGGACCAACTTCTATCCACTCATCCCAACTCTCTCTTCCTCATATGTGGTGACTTCAACTGTCATCATGCCACCTGGTTGGGTGTGGGTTCCTCTCTCACTAGTCATGGCACCTCAGCAAAGGACTTCTGTGACTCACTGGGATTGACACAATCTGTCAATTTCCCGACCCGGATCTCAGCCAATGGAGTATCTTCTCTTCTAGACTTGGTTATGACAAACTTCCCTGCTAATGTCTGCTGCTCTTCTTCTGCTCCAATCGGTTCTTCTGATCATGTGCTTGTCAAAGTGGACATCTCTCTGGCCATTCTCAGAGAGCCTCCTCAGCGTCGACGAGTCTGGCATTTCACTCAGGCCGACTGGGACGGTCTGCAAGCAGCCATCAATCGTCTGGATTGGTCTCCCATCTCCACTGCCTCTGACATCAATTCTTCCTGGGAATTCTTCCAAAGCAAACTGATCTCTCTCATGCACAGATTTATCCCATCTCACCTTCAATTGTCTTACCCTTCCTCCCGTCCATGGTACACTGAATCTTGTGGTGAGGCAGTTGCCCTGAAACAACTTGCCTTTGCCTCTTGGAAGGCTAATCCAACTGAAGGAAATCTCAGTTCCTTCCACCAAGCTCGGAACAAGTGTGTGTCTACCCTCAGGAGTGCCAGGAAGCACTATCTCTCCTCACTCAAGAATGAACTCTTAAACCTGTCTCCTTCCTCCAAATCCTGGTGGCGTCTGGTCAAATCCGTTTCTGGTGTTTGTTCCCCCTCCATCCCCTCCCTTACCTCAAATGGCCACACAGTTGACATCGCACGTGACAAAGCCGAATGCCTCAACTCTGTGTTCGCCTCGAAATCCTTAGTCCCAAACCCATCTCTCTCTGTTCCCACCTTTCCCAGTCGAACCCAACTGCTCCTGGACTCTGTGTCCTTCTCTCCTGACAAGGTGGAGGAGTTTTTGTCAAACCTCGACTCTGATTCTGCAACTGGACCAGACGGCATCAGCCCACGGGTCCTAAAATCCTGCTCTGCCGCTCTATCTCACCCTCTCTCTGTTCTTTTCACCCTATCTTTTGCTCAAGGTCATCTGCCAGCATCCTGGAAATCAGCTAACATTACCGCTTTACACAAAAAAGGTGCAAAAACAGATCCTTGCAACTACAGACCAATCAGCCTGCTCCCAATTATCAGCAAAGTCATGGAATCCATCATTGCTTCGGATATGAAATCTTTCCTCTTCTCCAATGGCTTGATCTCTGATCATTAATTTGGTTTCAGACCAGGTCACTCTACTCTGGACATGCTGCTTCTGCTGTCTCAACAATGGATGGAGGTCCTCAATGCCAAACAGGAAATCAGAGCTGTCTCCCTTGACATATCAAGGGCCTTTGATACGGTCTGGCACCCAGCTCTGCTCACCAAACTCTCCTCCTATGGTATCCATGGAAATCTCCATGCATGGCTTGCGGACTTCCTCTCTGGTCGTAGTCAACGTGTGGCCCTGAATGGATTTCTCTCATCTCCCCTTCCTGTTCAGGCTGGAGTTCCCCAAGGAAGTGTGCTGGGCCCTGTGCTTTTTCTGGTCTTTATCAATGATCTCTCTGACTCTCTGGAAAATCCTCTCTATCTCTTTGCTGATGACTCCACTCTCTGCCGCTCCATTCCTCTTCCCTCAGATCGGCAGTCTGCTGCCTCCTCACTCTCTGAAGACCTGGACAAAATCACAGACTGGTCAAACAAGTGAAACATGTCTTTCAATCCTGCCAAATCTCACTCTCTTACTATGTCTCTCCGAAAAGATCGACTGGACAACCCTCCCATCTACTTTCTCAACAATCCTCTCCAAGAAGTTCTGTCACTCAAGCTTTTGGGTCTCACTATCTGCCATGATCTTTCTTGGGAAAACCACATTTCCAAGCTGGCCTCCAAAGCCAGTCGCCGACTGGGCATCCTCCGTCGTGCGAAGTCCTTCCTCGGCACACCTGAGCTCCTCACCACATACAAGGCTTTCATCCGCAGCTCAATGGAATACTGTTCTCCCCTATGGGCTGGTGCTCCTGCCTCACACCTGGCTCGGCTTCACGCTGTTGAATCCAAAGCTTTCAAAATCATTGGAATCTCCCGCGATGAAGCTATCTCTGAGGGCCTTTCACTCACTCACCGCAGGCAGGTAGGTGGTCTTTCTGTCTTCTACCGACTCCTCTCCGGCCTTGCTCCCCCAGCTCTCTCTGTGCTCTGTCCCCCAAATATTCCTACAGGTCGCACAAGATCTGCCAGCAACCCTCTGATGGTTAAACTGCCGAAATCTCGGCTCTCTGCTCACCTTCACTCTTTCATTCCTCTTTTCTCCCGCCTGTGGAACAAACTCCCACACTCCCTTCAATCCCTCTCCTCCCTCCAGGTCTTTAAAACAGCTGTTCACCACCATCTCTTATCTTCCCCCATCCATAACCTTGATCTTTTCTACCCCCACTAATTCACCCCAGATCCACCTTGTTTGAAATTCCAACTTATTTCCTGGAAATCCTGGCAGTGTCCATATGTTTATACCTCTCCCACCCCCCCCCCCTTCACATGCCTCCCCCCCTTCACATGCCTCCCCCCCTTCACATGCCTCCCCCCCAAAGCCCTCTCCCTCCCACAGATCTCTCGATGTCTCCATGTCTCTCGGTCCCTGCTCTCAAATGTTGTGTTTGTGTCCTTCCCCCTCTCTCCCCATCTTGTCTACCGCTCCCGATGTTATTTGTTTTATGTGTCTGTTTGTCTTTCTGTGTGATTAATGTTCGCTCTTTCACGAGCCTCGATCTTGTATACAAAAAAAAAAAAAAAAAAAATGCGATAAGGAACTGTCGTTCTGTGACGTCACACAGTCGTGCAGTCACGCCCATTGGTGACCTCACAATGAAGGGTTCTGTTGGCTGTCAGTTCTAAAAGTCGCATTGAAATGGAATTTCATTTCGACGAAGTTTCGTTCGCTCGTCGATGATGAGCGGTCGTCATTTCTTTGCGTATATTTGCCATCACAATTACTGTGTTATCCCGTCATTTTTAAAATATTCTCAGCATGGTGACCAGGCATTTCCGAGCCGGTCTAACCCTCTGGCCGATGTAACGAATGTCTTCAGGACCGTCTATATATTAGGTACGCATTTCTGCTAAATTGCACCAATCATGAGGTTGGGCAGGCCTGGGAGGATTGTTGGTTCGTTATTATTGCCAAATGATGTTACTCTTATTATTGGTGTGAATGTTATGAGTATTAAATGTTATATACTTTGTTACAATGTTATCGTTGTGTCTCTTGTTCATTTGGAAAGCCATGCCGTGGAAGGACCTATTCAGCTTCTCTCTACACACCTGAGGATGGTGTCTGTCAAAAACATTGAAAGCCTAACGAACTGAGGAGGTCACAACGATCATTCGGTTGTATCACATTCCACATCAGAACGCTCAAGCATAAGTACACAAAGAACATGGCGCACGCACGCACACGCACATACACACACGTGGATATATCGCGACCTGGCAGGAATCCTTTGCACCTCTGCAAGCCGCCTGTGTAGATAACAACCAACGTCGGACACATTGACACACACGGACACACACAAACAGGCCCATTCGGTTCAGAGTCACTCAGCTCCAGCGAGGTGGAAACGAGCAGCTGTGCATGTCCCCGTGCACATGGAAGGTTGTCGAACCGCACCTTCAAACCAGTTAAATCGTACACGCAAATCTTCCCACTCATTCAAAGCTCACGTGTTGAAGTAGTACCAGGTAACCGAGGTTGAAGTGCAGTATGAAACAGCGAAGCGAAGCAACGAGAAAGAAACACGTGCTCGCCATCTTGAAGCAATGTTTCAAATGCGATAAGGAACTGTCGTTCTGTGACGTCACACAGTCGTGCAGTCACGCCCATTGGTGACCTCACAATGAAGGGTTCTGTTGGCTGTCGGTTCTAATAGTCGCATTGAAATGGAATTTCATTTCGACTAAGTTTCGTTAGCTCGTCGATGATGAACGGTCGTCATTTCTTTGCGTATATTTGCCATCACAATTATTGTGTTATCCCGTCATTTAAAAAACTAGGGCATGCCCGTACTATATCTATATCTAAAATTATATCCCCCCCCTCTATTTACATGAAATGGTTTGGTCCAAAGCGAACGGCTTGCGAGTACGGTGACAATCCCCCCCCTCTATTTACATGAAATGGTTTGGTCCAAAGCGAACGGCTTCGGAGTTTGGTAAAGAAATCGCCATAGCGTGCCCAAACGCACAGGAAAGCGAAAGAATCGCAAATTTAAGGAAATGCCCGTACTTCCGTAAGGAAGAGAAAAGAAATGAAAAGGAAAAACATTCCAAACCGCGAGGGAAAACAACACGGCACGTCGACACAACAACGTGTCCTGTGATTGGCCGTACGTCGCTGCCAGTAGCTGCCCCCCCAAAAAAGCTTTCACCGTCCGGCGACTGAATTTAAGGGGAAAAATAAAACGCTCTTCGCTTAAAACAACGCCCTTCGCTCTGACTTAATTGGGACAATGTTTTTATGTTTTTAATTGAATTACTATCCGTAATGGCGCACGCTCTCACGGGAGCTCCGGAAGGTCGTATATCGCAGTTACGATGAATCGCAAATTAGTTTTTATTAGTTTTAAAACATAGTTTAACGCCAACATAGCGCCAACATAGTTTGCAAACGTGAAATAAATGAATACGCTCTCAAATGTGCCGTCCGAGGCAGAGTCTGTTCGCCACGTTGGGCACACGTGATAGCTCGCTGCTCTCTGATTGGTTGAATCGTTTTTTGGACATAGCTCGGTAACTGCTTGTCCGATTAATTTCAAACCTTGAAAAGGCACATCCTCGGGTCCCCAGCAATATACCTGGCAAGTTTCAAGTATATCGGACCGGTAGTTGTCGAGAAACAGCGGTCACAGACAAACATACATACAAACATACAAACATACAAACATACAAACATACAAACATACAAACATACACACAGAGATTGCTGGAATTATAGATAGATATTCTCAGCATGGTGACCAGGCATTTCCGAGCAGGTCTAACCCTCTGGCCGATGTAACGAATGTCTTCAGGACCGTCTATATATTATGTACGCATTTTTGCTAAAATGGACCAATCATGAGGTTGGGCAGGCCTGGGAGGATTGTTGGTTCGTTATTATTGCCAAATGATGTTACTCTTATTATTGGTGTTAATGTTATTAGTATTAATTGTTATATACTTTGTTACAATGTTATCGTTGTGTCTCTTGTTCATTTGGAAAGCCATGCCATGGAAGGACCTATTCAGCTTCTCTCTACACACCTGAGGATGGTGTCTGTCAAAAACATTGAAAGCCAAACGAACTGAGGAGGTCACAACGATCATTCGGTTGTATCACATTCCACATCAGAACGCTCATGCATAAGTACACAAAGAACATGGCGCACGCACGCGCACACACACACACACACACACACACACACACACACACACACACACACACACACGCGTGGATATCGCGACCTGGCAGGAATCCGTTGCACCTCTGCAAGCCGCATGTAGAGATAACAACCAACGTCGCAAACATTGACACACACGGACACACACAAACAGGCCCTTTCGGTTCAGAGTAACTCAGCTCCAGCGAGGTGGGAACGAGCAGCTGTGCATGTCCCCGTGCACATGGAAGGTTGTCGAACCGCACCTTCAAACCAGGTAAAACGTACACGCAAATCTTCCCACTCGTTCAAAGCTCACGTGTTGAAGTAGTACCAGGTAACCGAGGTTGAAGTGCAGTATGAAACAGCGAAGCGAAGCAACGAGAAAGAAACACGTGCTCGCCATCTTGAAGCAATGTTTCAAATGCGATAAGGAACTGTCGTTCTGTGACGTCACACAGTCGTGCAGTCACGCCCATTGGTGACCTCACAATGAAGGGTTCTGTTGGCTGTCGGTTCTTATAGTCGCATTGAAATGGAATTTCATTTCGACGAAGTTTCGTTCGCTCGTCGATGATGAGCGGTCGTCATTTCTTTGCGTATATTTGCCATCACAATTACTGTGTTATCCCGTCATTTTAAAAATATTCTCAGCATGGTGACCAGGCATTTCCGAGCAGGTCTAACCCTCTGGCTGATGTAAAGAATGTCTTCAGGACCGTCTATATATTATGTACGCATTTCTGCTAAATTGGACCAATCATGAGGTTGGGCAGGCCTGGGAGGATTGTTGGTTCGTTATTATTGCCAAATGATGTTACTCTTATTATTGGTGTTAATGTTATTAGTATTAATTGTTATATACTTTGTTACAATGTTATCGTTGTGTCTCTTGTTCATTTGGAAAGCCATGCCATGGAAGGACCTATTCAGCTTCTCTCTACACACCTGAGGATGGTATCTGTCAAAAACATTGAAATCCAAACGAACTGAGGAGGTCACAACGATCATTCGGTTGTATCACATTCCACATCAGAACGCTCATGCATAAGTACACAAAGAACATGGCGCACGCACGCGCACACACACACACACACACACACACACACACACACACACACACACACACACACACACACACACACGCGCGCGTGGATATCGCGACCTGGCAGGAATCCGTTGCACCTCTGCAAGCCGCATGTCGAGATAACAACCAACGTCGCAAACATTGACACACACGGACACACACAAACAGGCCCTTTCGGTTCAGAGTAACTCAGCTCCAGCGAGGTGGGAACGAGCAGCTGTGCATGTCCCCGTGCACATGGAAGGTTGCCGAACCGCACCTTCAAACCAGGTAAAACGTACAAGCAAATCTTCCCACTCGTTCAAAGCTCACGTGTTGAAGTAGTACCAGGTAACCGAGGTTGAAGTGCAGTATGAAACAGCGAAGCGAAGCAACGAGAAAGAAACACGTGCTCGCCATCTTGAAGCAATGTTTCAAATGCGATAAGGAACTGTCGTTCTGTGACGTCACACAGTCGTGCAGTCACGCCCATTGGTGACCTCACAATGAAGGGTTCTGTTGGCTGTCGGTTCTTGTAGTCGCATTGAAATGGAATTTCATTTCGACGAAGTTTCGTTCGCTCGTCGATGATGAGCGGTCGTCATTTCTTTGCGTATATTTGCCATCACAATTACTGTGTTATCCCGTCAATTTTTAAAATATTCTCAACATGGTGACCAGGCATTTCCGAGCAGGTCTAACCCTCTGGCTGATGTAACGAATGTCTTCAGGACCGTCTATATATTATGTACGCATTTCTGCTAAATTGGACCAATCATGAGGTTGGGCAGGCCTGGGAGGATTGTTGGTTCGTTATTATTGACAAATGATGTTACTCTTATTATTGGTGTTAATGTTATTAGTATTAATTGTTATATACTTTGTTACAATGTTATCGTTGTGTCTCTTGTTCATTTGGAAAGCCATGCCATGGAAGGACCTATTCAGCTTGTCTCTACACACCTGAGGATGGTGTCTGTCAAGAACATTGAAAGCCTAACGAACTGAGGAGGTCACAACGATCATTCGGTTGTATCACATTCCACATCAGAACGCTCAAGCAAAAGTACACAAAGAACATGGCGCACGCACACACACACACACACACACACACACACACACACACACACACACACACACACACACACACACACACACACACACACACGTGGATATATCGCGACCTGGCAGGAATCCGTTGCACCTCTGCAAGCCGCATGTGTAGATAACAACCAACGTCGCAAACATTGACACACACGGACACACACAAACAGACCCATTCGGTTCAGAGTAACTCAGCTCCAGCGAGGTGGAAACGAGCAGCTGTGCATGTCCCCGTGCACATGGAAGGTTGTCGAACCGCACCTTCAAACCAGTTAAAACGTACACGCAAATCTTCCCACTCGTTCAAAGCTCACGTGTTGAAGTAGTACCAGGTAACCGAGGTTGAAGTGCAGTATGAAACAGCGAAGCGAAGCAACGAGAAAGAAACACGTGCTCGCTATCTTGAAGCAATGTTTCAAATGCGATAAGGAACTGTCGTTCTGTGACGTCACACAGTCGTGCAGTCACGCCCATTGGTGACCTCACAATGAAGGGTTCTGTTGGCTGTCGGTTCTTATAGTCGCATTGAAATGGAATTTCATTTCGACGAAGTTTCGTTCGCTCGTCGATGATGAGCGGTCGTCATTTCTTTGCGTATATTTGCCATCACAATTACTGTGTTATCCCGTCATTTTAAAAATATTCTCAGCATGGTGACCAGGCATTTCCGAGCCGGTCTAACCCTCTGGCCGATGTAACGAATGTCTTCAGGACCGTCTATATATTAGGTACGCATTTCTGCTAAATTGCACCAATCATGAGGTTGGGCAGGCCTGGGAGGATTGTTGGTTCGTTATTATTGCCAAATGATGTTACTCTTATTATTGGTGTGAATGTTATGAGTATTAAATGTTATATACTTTGTTACAATGTTATCGTTGTGTCTCTTGTTCATTTGGAAAGCCATGCCTTGGAAGGACCTATTCAGCTTCTCTCTACACACCTGAGGATGGTGTCTGTCAAAAACATTGAAAGCCTAACGAACTGAGGAGGTCACAACGATCATTCGGTTGTATCACATTCCACATCAGAACGCTCAAGCTTAAGTACACAAAGAACATGGCGCACGCACGCACACACACACACACACACACGTGGATATCGCGACCTGGCAGGAATCCGTTGCACCTCTGCAAGCCGCATGTAGAGATAACAATCAACGTCGCAAACATTGACACACACGGACAAACACAAACAGGCCCTTTCGGTTCAGAGTAACTCAGCTCCAGCGAGGTGGGAACGAGCAGCTGTGCATGTCCCCGTGCACATGGAAGGTTGTCGAACCGCACCTTCAAACCAGATAAAACGTACACGCAAATCTTCCCACTCGTTCAAAGCTCACGTGTTGAAGTAATACCAGGGAACCGAGGTTGAAGTGCAGTATGAAACAGCGACGCGAAGCAACGAGAAAGAAACACGTGCTCGCCTTCTTGAAGCAATGTTTCAAATGCGATAAGGAACTGTCGTTCTGTGACGTCACACAGTCGTGCAGTCACGCCCATTGGTGACCTCACAATGAAGGGTTCTGTTGGCTGTCGGTTCTAAAAGTCGCATTGAAATGGAATTTCATTTCGACGAAGTTTCGTTCGCTTGTCGATGATGAGCGGTCGTCATTTATTTGCGTATATTTGCCATCACAATTACTGTGTTATCCCGTCATTTAAAAAATATTCTCAGCATGGTGACCAGGCATTTCCGAGCAGGTCTAACCCTCTGGCCGATGTAACGAATGTCTTCAGGACCGTCTATATATTATGTACGCATTTCTGCTAAATTGGACCAATCATGAGGTTGGGCAGGCCTGGAAGGATTGTTGGTTCGTTATTATTGACAAATGATGTTACTCTTATTATTGGTGTTTATGTTATTAGTATTAATTGTTATATACTTTGTTACAATGTTATCGTTGTGTCTCTTGTTCATTTGGAAAGCCATGCCATGGAAGGACCTATTCAGCTTCTCTCTACACACCTGAGGATGGTGTCTGTCAAGAACATTGAAAGCCTAACGAACTGAGGAGGTCACAACGATCATTCGGTTGTATCACATTCCACATCAGAACGC
>NC_136261.1:137620553-137623053 GCF_964187855.1 Myxine glutinosa
GGTTGTCGAACCGCCCCTTCAAACCAGTTAAAACGTACACGCAAATCTTCCCACTCGTTCAAAGCTCACGTGTTGAAGTAGTACCAGGTAACCGAGGTTGAAGTGCAGTATGAAACAGCGAAGCGAAGCAACGAGAAAGAAACACGTGCTCGCTATCTTGAAGCAATGTTTCAAATGCGATAAGGAACTGTCGTTCTGTGACGTCACACAGTCGTGCAGTCACGCCCATTGGTGACCTCACAATGAAGGGTTCTGTTGGCTGTCGGTTCTTATAGTCGCATTGAAATGGAATTTCATTTCGACGAAGTTTCGTTCGCTCGTCGATGATGAGCGGTCGTCATTTCTTTGCGTATATTTGCCATCACAATTACTGTGTTATCCCGTCATTTTTAAAATATTCTCAGCATGGTGACCAGGCATTTCCGAGCCGGTCTAACCCTCTGGCCGATGTAACGAATGTCTTCAGGACCGTCTATATATTAGGTACGCATTTCTGCTAAATTGCACCAATCATGAGGTTGGGCAGGCCTGGGAGGATTGTTGGTTCGTTATTATTGCCAAATGATGTTACTCTTATTATTGGTGTGAATGTTATGAGTATTAAATGTTATATACTTTGTTACAATGTTATCGTTGTGTCTCTTGTTCATTTGGAAAGCCATGCCTTGGAAGGACCTATTCAGCTTCTCTCTACACACCTGAGGATGATGTCTGTCAAAAACATTGAAAGCCTAACGAACTGAGGAGGTCACAACGATCATTCGGTTGTATCACATTCCACATCAGAACGCTCAAGCTTAAGTACACAAAGAACATGGCGCACGCACGCACACACACACACACACACACGTGGATATCGCGACCTGGCAGGAATCCGTTGCACCTCTGCAAGCCGCATGTAGAGATAACAATCAACGTCGCAAACATTGACACACACGGACACACACAAACAGGCCCTTTCGGTTCAGAGTAACTCAGCTCCAGCGAGGTGGGAACGAGCAGCTGTGCATGTCCCCGTGCACATGGAAGGTTGTCGAACCGCACCTTCAAACCAGGTAAAACGTACACGCAAATCTTCCCACTCGTTCAAAGCTCACGTGTTGAAGTAGTACCAGGGAACCGAGGTTGAAGTGCAGTATGAAACGGCGACGCGAAGCAACGAGAAAGAAACACGTGCTCGCCATCTTGAAGCAATGTTTCAAATGCGATAAGGAACTGTCGTTCTGGGACGTCACACAGTCGTGCAGTCACGCCTATTGGTGACCTCACAATGAAGGGTTCTGTTGGCTGTCGGTTCTAAAAGTCGCATTGAAATGGAATTTCATTTCGACGAAGTTTCGTTCGCTCGTCGATGATGAGCGGTCGTCATTTCTTTGCGTATATTTGCCATCACAATTACTGTGTTATCCCGTCATTTAAAAAATTATTCTCAGCATGGTGACCAGGCATTTCCGAGCAGGTCTAACCCTCTGGCCGATGTAACGAATGTCTTCTGGACCGTGTATATATTATGTACGCATTTCTGCTAAATTGGACCAATCATGAGGTTGGGCAGGCCTGGAAGGATTGTTGGTTCGTTATTATTGACAAATGATGTTACTCTTATTATTGGTGTTTATGTTATTAGTATTAATTGTTATATACTTTGTTACAATGTTATCGTTGTGTCTCTTGTTCATTTGGAAAGCCATGCCATGGAAGGACCTATTCAGCTTCTCTCTACACACCTGAGGATGGTGTCTGTCAAGAACTTTGAAAGCCTAACGAACTGAGGAGGTCACAACGATCATTCGGTTGTATCACATTCCACATCAGAACGCTCAAGCAAAAGTACACAAAGAACATGGCGCACGCGCACACACACACACACACACACACACACACACACACACACACACACACACACACACACACACACACGTGGATATATCGCGACCTGGCAGGAATCCGTTGCACCTCTGCAAGCCGCATGTGTAGATAACAACCAACGTCGCAAACATTGACACACACGGACACACACAAACAGGCCCATTCGGTTCAGAGTAACTCAGCTCCAGCGAGGTGGAAACGAGCAGCTGTGCATGTCCCCGTGCACATGGAAGGTTGTCGAACCGCACCTTCAAACCAGTTAAAACGTACACGCAAATCTTCCCACTCGTTCAAAGCTCACGTGTTGAAGTAGTACCAGGTAACCGAGGTTGAAGTGCAGTATGAAACAGCGAAGCGAAGCAACGAGAAAGAAATACGTGCTCGCTATCTTGAAGCAATGTTTAAAATGCGATAAGGAACTGTCGTTCTGTGACGTCACACAGTCGTGCAGTCACGCCCATTGGTGACCTCACAATGAAGGGTTCTGTTGGCTGTCGGTTCTTATAGTCGCATTGAAATGGAATTTCATTTCGACGAAGTTTCGTTCGCTCGTCGATGATGAGCGGTCGTCATTTATTTGCGTATATTTGCCATCACAATTACTGTGTTATCCCGTCATTTAAAAAATATT